>NW_027499863.1:0-90414 GCF_021521415.1 Bidens hawaiensis | reverse complement strand
GAGCCTATCATTCGGAGAGATATATCTGGAGACATGCTCACATCTTCAAAATGACTCTCCACAATAAGTTTTGCAGATTTAGTGTATGTCACTTCAACTTTAACAGATCATGTAAAACTACCATAGATATCAATAACTGTTCAAAAGCCTTTTTAGCCTAGTTACTTCACACGTAAGGCACACATAAACAATTTTACTAATATTTCCCAAAGGTTGGATAAATTTTCATTAGAAAATATTTTGAGCTTCTAAGGAGCCCATAATTGAATAATCATATCACTTCCCAGAATATGTTATAGAAGACTCATTTAACTCAGTCGCATCAGTCACTTCCAGTTTTTAAGTGTATGGCTATCCCGTATGTCAACAGGTAGATAATAGGACCAAACATATATAAAGGGATGTGATCGTCCCACACCACCCCCACATGCCTATACGGCTCGTATAGGCCTATATGGTCGTATAGGGTATACATGCCTGACAAGAGGACCAAAAAACAGCTTTTTGTAGCCTATACGACCGTATAGGCATTAAATGTCTTGTATTACATTCAGACAAAACCATAAAAGCTATACGGTCGTACACAGTCTTGAGCTTTCGTCGAGCTAAGCTTGAGCTCCACATTTAAACCCATTAAGATAAATGAACCAAATACGACCCGTATAAATAACATATATTGTATATATGGTCATCATCTCTTTTTAAAAAAGTGTCTATAAACGAGCCAAATATGACACGTATAAATCACATATATTATATATATGGTCATCATTTCTTTTTTTAAAAAAGTGTCTATACGGCTGTATAGACCTATACGACCCGTATAGGCCGATACAAGGCACAATAAACGATGGCAGACAACCTCTTACACGATTCAGGTCCTATACGACCGTATAGCCCTATACGAGCCGTATAGGACAAAAAATGGTGTTTGAAGATCCAGGGTGGCGTGGGAGGATCCCTTGCCTATATTAAAATACATGTCCCTCGAACTTAAGTAACCGACATAATTTTAAACAAAAGAATTAAAGAAAACACACAACAGTCACCCTGTCACATTCAGTGTTCAGCTGAATGACTATCCCGTATGTCTACATGTAGATAACAGGACCAAACATATACAAGTATATGTCCCTCAAACTTAAGTAAACGACATATTTTTAAGTGAAATAGTGCAAAAAAAAAAATTATACTAAATTTAAACTTTTTTTTACAATTTTTTCTATGAATTTATAAGAAAACACACACACACACACACACACACACTTTTGAATTTTTAAATTTCTCCCCATAAATTTGTGCAAACATTTTATTACAATAAATAGAATAAATTCCCATTTTCGTTCTTGTGGTTTGGCCATTAATGCGAATTTAGTCCAAAAAGTTTATTTTTTGCATATGCACCCTCCACATTTCCCAGTTAAATTTAATAGTTAAGTCAGGGGTAGACATGTCTTTCACCTTTTCATTATTATAATACTTATTTTAGTGAACTTATTTTTGTTAACGTGGAGGGTCCATATGAAAAAAAATAAACTTTTGGGACTAAATTTGCATTATTTGCCAAAGCACAAGGACAAAAATGGCACTTTACTCCAAAAAAATATGTACCACTTTACCTAAAAAAATACTCAATTGTCGAAACGAAGCATTTTAAGAAACCCTGCAAGCACATTAAATCTGGTTGTTCCGACAGCTTTTGTTAATAAGTCAACCACATTATTATCAGTATCAACTTTCTCAGGATGATTCAATTTTCGGTCGTTAAAGTCACGAATAAAATTGATTTTAATGTCAATGTGCTTTGTTTTTTAATGTTGAACATGATTTTTAACTATAGCTATAGCAACATCATTATCAAAAAAATTGAAGTATCAAGAAATTCCAAATTGTAATCCAGCAATTGATGTTACATCCTAGTATAAACCCTTTGAACAGCAAGCAGAAGCCGCAAGATACTTGGCCTCAGCAGTGGATGTGGACAACGTTTGTTGTTTCTTGTACTGCCATGAAATGAGTCGATCACCCAAGAATTTACATCCAGCAGACGTAGATTTCCTATCAATATCATCTCCACCATAATTGCTATCAGCAAAAGCATATAAAAAAAATTGAGTTTTTGGAATACCAAAGGCGTTTGGTTACCCTTTTAGATATCTAAAAATACGTTTAACAGCAAATAAATGATAAATTTTAGGATTAGCCTGGAAACGTGTGCATTAACAGACATCAAACATGATGTCACTACAACTGGCGGTGATATACATCAGGGATCCGATCATTGATAGATAGTACGTCTGATCCACGAGATTCCCTTTAGGATCAGATGAAAGAAGAGGTATTTCCGCCATAGGATTTGCCGCACTCTTAGAATCTTGGAACTCGAACTTTTCCAGCATGTCTTCAACATATTTTCCTTGATGTAGCAAAATTCCTCTTGAACTCTATTGAACCTCTAATCCCTGAAAAGTTTTCATCTTCTCCAAAAGAACTCATCTCAAATCTCTTCTTCATCACTTCTTCAAATTCTGAACATAGAGCAGTACTGGTGGAGCCAAAAATGATGTCCTCTACATAAATCTGAAACAAATTCAAATCTTTCCCAACAGTTTAAAAGAACAAAGTTTGATCGATTGCTCCTCGCTTGTACCCATTCTCCAATAGATGAGTTGTCGAAGTTGCATACCATGCCCGAGGCGCTTGATGAAGACCATAGAAAGCTTTGTCTAACTTGTAAACGTAGGTAGGATGCTTTGAGTCAACAAAACCCGGTGGCTGATCCACATAAATTTCCTCTTTTACTTCTACATACAAAAACGTTGTCTTGACATCCATTTGATAAACCTTGAATCCCATTTAAGAAGCATATGCCAGGAAAATATGAATGGCCTCAAGATGAGCCACTGGAGCATATACTACAGTTTGTCTAAACCATTAACCTCACCAAAACCACGAACCCCAAGCCCATCTTTGTTTCGAACAATAGCCCAAATATAGTCTTGCTTGTTACGAAAAACCCATCTCGTATCTAAAGCCTTCTTTCTGACGGACAACTCTACCAATCTTCAAACCTTGAGCTTTTCAAATTGATTCAATTCTTCATGCATGGCGTCCACCCAGCCTGGTCCTTGTAAAGCCATGTAAACCGGCTTAGGTTTAATCTGAGATATGAAACAGGAAAATAAACAATTGTTGATGTGTCTTGTCTGCCTTTTGGTTGAGACTCCTGTTTCGAGGGGATAAATGACATTTTCAATTGGATGATCCCGTTGAATTCTTGTTGGAATGGAATGACTGGGATTGGAACTGGTAGAAGTTAGATTTGTTGAGTCTTCATGAATTTCAGAGAAAGGGTTCTTCCATCCAGATTTTGCAGTACTGTGCAAGTATGAGGTACTGTCAATATACACATTTGGTATGACATCTAGGAATAGAGTGCTCCCAAAATATGACGAATGGCACTCTCCCCCTCAACGGATGAAGCATATGTTGTATACTCTCGTGATGACACAGTCTCAGTAACATTTTCCTTTTGATTTGCAGACAATGGCTAAGTAGTATCCAATGATTCCGACGAATCTATACTCAGCACTAGAGACATATGAGAATTAGTAATAATGTCGTCTTCCTCATCAACAAAATTTGTAGTACCAGTATTTGAGGTTTCTGTATCGACAGCCGGAAACACGTTAAATGGCTTAAATAGTTCATTATAGTCAAATAACCAGTCAGGACCGACACTAGCATCAGTCTCATTCTCTTCTAGCCAGCGCACATCAAAAGATTCCACTATCTGCTTCATTTTCTTGTTGTAAACTCTGTAAACAGTGCGACCAGCAAAATATCAATCATCAGCTTTAGCTCCAAACTTTGGAGTCGTCTCGAGATTTAGTAGAGTACACAGACAACCAAAATCCCGAAAGTGTGCAATGGTAGGCTTGTGAACATATACAATTTCATAGGAAGTCTTCATCGGTGATTTATTTATCAACACTCGATTTTGAACAAAACATGATGTGTTGACCTCTTCAGCCCAAAAGAAAAGAGGTAGCTTAGAATAACACAACATAGTCCTTGCTGCCTTGATAAGAGTTATGTTCCTTCTCTCGGCAACACCATTTTGTTTCGGTGTGCGAGCTGAGTTGTACTTCTAAGTACTCCTTTTTCGGCATAAATGTAAATCAACGTTGAGTTCGTGAATTATGTGCCATTGTCACAACGAATTCCCTTTAGCTTTAGATTGAGTTGATTCTCCATGAGCACCACAAAGGGTTTTAACAATTATGCAGTGACACTCTTATTTAACAAGAAAAACACCCAAGTAAAACGTGAGTAATCATCAGTAACAACCAGACAATAAGAGTTGCAAGAAAGACTCAATAAATGAACCAGACCAAACAAATTCATAAGTGGCAATTGAAATACCGAGGAAATGGTACTGACCAGTTTTGGCTTGTGAGATTTACGATTATGTTTGCCCAAAGCACAAGTATACATTTCTCAATTGTTACAAAATCCTTGACTGGCAAACCACGCACCAAGTCATTTTTAGCAATACGGTTTACGTTTTTAACGTTTGCATGGCCAAGATGACGATTCCAAAGCATGGCATTATGTTCAGAAACTTTAGAAAATAGACAAGTACTTTCATAAGGAACATTTTTGTTAATGTCGATCACATAAGCATTATTTGTTCTTTGTGATCGAATAAAAACCCAGTCTTCTAGTATAATGATACCAGGTTTTAAAATCAGACACTCTTTTTTAGTGAAATGAGGTGAGAAACCTTTATCACAAATCTGCGAGACACTGAGCAGACTATGTTTCAACTGAAGAACAAAATTAACATTCTCAAATTTGTAGAGCATAATTACTTTACCCTTCTGAATAATCTTCCCTTTTTCTCCTCCCGCAAAGGAAACATGTCCACCATTAAATATTTGAATGTCGTGCAGTTGGGAGATGTCTCCTGTCATTTGTGTGGAAAAAGCAACTATCAACATACCAAAGTCTGATAATATTCATCCATAGCTGGTACAGCATGATGTGCGAGATTTGTTAGTTATTGGTACCCAGTCCATGGTAGTGCTGGGTAAACATGATTTATCTAAGCGTGTCGTGGGTTGACATGACATGTCTTCCCGATTATCTAAGATCTAACAGAATTGCTTGGTCACAGGAGATTTAGGCAGCCATTCATATCATGAATAATTGACTTAGTCTCCGGTATATGAGTGGAAAACACATTTGACTTTGACTTCAAAATTTATTTCGATCCTGAGGCCGATTTTCCAACACGCTTCTTAAACATATTAGGCTTGGTTTGATGAGAAATTAACCTGTCAGCCTCGTCTTTTTTTCAATCACCATCAGAGGGATTTCCCTCATAATACGTAAACTCATCATCAGGCGGAATCTAACAACGAATGGGTTCAAGAAAATGTAAATAAACACAATATGAACACAATGATAGTGCTCAAAACAGACGTTTATAACGTCGGGCACTTAAGACCTTTGTAAAAGATTACAAACTGATAATACTTCTCTCATCTCTATCTCTCAAACGTCCACCTACAAATGACCTAAGTACAAGATTTACATAATAACTACACAAAAGCCCAATACTAACCAAAAGCCCACCGAGATCCACGCGGATATCGGTTTACAATGTAAGCCCAAAACAAAATACAAACCATATAAATATTATTCCAACACCAGGTACCTTTGAATCACTTTGTACCAGATTTACATGAAATGAATGATTCATTAAGAAAATAGGTTGTAATATGGCAAGGTGAATGCTTCAAGAAGTAAGGCATAATAAATGTTTATGAAATGAGTGAAAGCCAGCTATGAGACTCAATCAAGATACACAACTGAGATTGAAGGTCTAAAGAAAATGTATTTGGAAGAAAAATTGAAAAGCACACAACTTCTAGTTGAAGTTGATTTCTTAAGATTTTGGTTGCCACTGGTCATATATATAGAAAGTTAAAGAAGATAAAGCCTGAAGACAAGTATAAAGTGGTACCACCACCCTTCAATGATAATTACTCCTTGAAAGTTGACAAAGAAACTAGTTCATTTATAAGTCAATTAAGGATTGTTTTCAATGATAAGAGGGAATTCATTGAAATTTTTGAAATTGTTGTGGTGAATGATAAGAAAGAGTTTGTGATAAAAAAAAGATAACTCAAGAGATTGAAAGCATGATGATGAGACTCAAATTAATAAGAAAGAACATGAGTCAACTGAGTCAGGTGAATAAGATTCATGTTGGGATGTGAAAAGTTCAAAGGAAGATTGGAAACCTCTCAACCTCTCTGATAATGGCTATGAATGGAAAACGAGCAAGCTCAAGCTTCACAGCAAGCTTTTACTTGCCGAAGTAAGGTATTTTGCTTTGCCAGCAAGGTTATCTTCTAGAATTCCTCTTAAGTGTTAAACCGAGCAAGGTTCACTTTTTCTAGCAAGGATGTTCTTCAAGTAAAGCAAGGTTTGTTTCCTTGCAAACTCTTGACTAAAACCTAGCTAAAACCAAATCTAGCAAGGTTTATTCTTAATAAACAGTGTTTCCAGCAAGCTTGAAGGAAGTTGATCAAGAAACAACATAAGGACATCTGCCGAGCAAGGTTCAACTCATAGCAGGCTACATTGTTACCAGCACACTTTGGTTTGTTCAATAAGTTATGTTTAACAAAGGGTTGAAGGGATTCCTGAAGAACAACTTTTCTAGTGGGACTATATATTCAAAGTAAAGTCCACCCGGATAACTGTTTCCCGACACAGTTCATGGTTACAAGGTCTTTCATAATATTTGTTTCTATGTTTAAATCTTTCTCTAATCCATTTAGACATATCAGATCTGAGGTGTTTGACCACATATCTAATTACGTTTTAAAAGAGTTTAAATTTTTTGTATATTTAGTTTCGTCTTTGTTTCTGAAATATCTCAAATACCAAAAGATGTCCATAAACGAGCAAGAGGTGTCTACTAATAAGATACCCAAGCTGTATGGACAGGAGAACTGCATCAAGTGGAAGGTATTGTTGAAGCTGCCGTCTGCTACAATGATGTGGATATTTGGAATTCCATCAAGAACAGACCCTATTTGCCAGATGGTACAGGGAACAATATTACTGTTGATACAAGAATGAAGAAGAAGGATGATAGAGCTCATGCTATGATCAAGTTGGGTTTGTTATGGGAGATCCTAACTAGTGTGGCTCATCACACTACAGTCAAAGCTATGTGGGATGATCTCGATGAATTGTTTGAAAGCAACACAGAGCTGAAGAACATAAAGAAAGATCGTTTGAAGTCTGATTTTGATCGTTTCAACTTCACAGAGGGTGAAAAGCTAAGATCAATGCTACAGAGATTTGTGACAATGGCTAATGAAATCAGGACGATAGATTTGGAAATCACTGACTATGACACTACAAAGAAGCTATTGTCATCTCTCTCTAGGAATAACAAAAGCAAATTCATCAAAGAGAAAGCCAACTTTCCTCAGTTTAAGCTTGACGATATGATTTTCTTTCTTCAACCAGCAGAGAATGAAATGATAAAAAATAATATGATTAAAGAAGGTATACCAAGTTCCCAGGTGACCAATGCTCTCATAGCACCAACGGGTAATCTGTCTACCAAGAATCTACAACATGTGCCTATCATTGAAGAACCTTGTGAGTATGGGGTGACACACCTAGAATTTTTGTTGCTGGTAACATTAAAAATCAAGGTGGACAATCAAGGTTCAATGTCCAATTGATTGATGATCATGATACTGCTTCTATATCCAGTGGAAACACTCCTATTGGTGGTGGACATGTCAATCAAGGAAGTGAATATATAGCCTTGTTCTCAATGTTTACAGAGTCATACTATGTTTTTGTTGCCAAATACCTGATTCACACCAGTGTGGTCTAAGAAGACTTAGAGCAGATTGATGCAAATGACCTTGAAGACATAGACTTGAAATGGCAAGCTGTTATGCTAGCCTTAAGAAGTAAAGATTGTTCAACAAAACTAGAAGATCTCTTGTGTCTTGTCCCAATGAGAGGATATGGTTTGATAAATATAAGGCAATCTGTGACAATTGTCAATTGCCAGGGCATTTCGTAAGGGAATGCAATCTACCAAAAAATTTCCAAAACAATCAGTTTGCTCCACCAAGAAACTAGCACCAATATCAAAATCAAAACCAAGGACAACAAAAAAATTTAAACAACTACAACTACCAACAGCCCCATAATCACCAGCCAGTAATTCCCCAAAACCAATACATTCAAAGAAATAATCAAAATCCTCCACAAGCTACTTTAAACCCCAATAGAAACAACACCAACAAAGCATGATAAATGTGTATGCGGCAAGTGACTTAACATATGAAGAAAGAATTAAGAGTCTAGAACAAGACTGTATGGATAGTTACACTGAAGTGAAGGGTTGAAAGAGATGTTTCTGGTTGAAAATATAAAGAACAATTCACTCCAAGTTGAGAATGATTTCCTGAAAAATCTAGTCTCAATAGAAAATATTTGTGGGAAACTCAACAAGATCATGGAAGAAGACAAATACAAGAATTTTCCACCACCATTCAATGATAATTACTCATTGAATATTGACAAGGAGAAGATAGAGGCATTCCTTGATCAATTTAGAGAAGTGTTCAAGCAAAAGAAAGAGTTTATTTAAAATTATAAAAGGGTTGAGATAAGTAACCAAGGTGAGTTTGTGTTGAAGGAAGAGAAGAATGGTGAAACTTCTGTCAGTATTCATGTTTCAACTGACTTTGAGGAAGATTGTTTAAACAGAGTTGACTTGAGTGACTCAAGTGATCAATGCTCAATTAAAAGTGGTTCAAAGGAAAAAGATAAAGGCAATTCAAACCCACCAAGCAAGATTCATATGTTACCAAAGATCACACCGAAGATGAGAAAACATCATGAACATATGAGAAGGGAGCATGTGTCCCATTTGACTTATGTGGTGGATTAAAGAGTAAATATTATGTTATTAGACCTCCAAGCGAAGATGCATTTAATGAGAAAAATGTTAAGAACAAGAACAATACTAAAAACACATTGGATAGTGATCAGTTTATTCCTATTTACCCTATTTTCTCAAATCAATAACTCTTTGATATTGGAGAAGTTGAGACTGTTGAAGAATATGAAAGAAGGCAATCAAGGTTTAGAGACAACTTAGATGATGCACCACCACTCAATCTAGAAAGAATAAGTGTTGTCAAAATAATAGTTGAAAGACAAGATATCAAGATTGAGGAATTTGTGCCTTTCTCAATGGATTTTGATGGGATCAAGAATCAAAGAACCTTTGGAATTGAACCCATAAGGCCAAGTGAAAGATTTAAGAAAGGGAAAGCAAGTGAAAGTTTTAAAGGAAAGGTGTGGTGCAAGCAATCATACTGATTCCTGTCATGAAAGATTTACATTCAAGCCTTTTCATGTTCTAGATATTACCAAGTTTGGGGAAGATTTTGGCTTGTACAAGAAGAAATATGATGAGTACTTAGGAAAAGGAAAGAAGCCATCTGTTGTAAATGACAAAGGAAATGAAGTAATCAAGAAAACTGCGATTGTTGTCAAGAAAGAGAAGACGGTTGTTGACGAAAAGAAGGTTCAAAAATTAAAATAACGAATCAGAATAAACCCGGTTAAGGATTTTAAGAAGGAGAAATATGTTGATAATGAACAGCCAACAGAAGTTGAAGTTAAATTCAAAAAGGAGATGGTTTGGAGGAAGAAATCAAGGAAGTTAAATGGAGATGAAAAGTTTTTGTTGAAACATGGGTTTGAGCCCCAAGGATTTGTTTGGAAACCAAGAAGTGAGACTGTAGTGACAAGGGAGACACATGTGACTTCTGAAATAGTTAGAACAAGTGTGAAAAGAGAATATGTTGTTGAGGAATGCAAGAGTATTGTTCCAAATGTGAACAGATCATATGAGACTAGATATGAATCCGATGACTATTGTAAAGTTGTGTATAAAGACCCCAAACCAAATTCAACACCTGTCCATGTCATTGATGATTTGCAAGCTGATGTAGCTTATACTTCATCACTTAACTGATTATTTTTGTTTGATTTGTGCCGGAACAGTCCACACCAATCATTGATGTATGGTATATGGACAGTGTATGTTCCAGGCCCATGACATGTGACAAGAGGTCTCTAGTGAACTATGAAGAAAAATTTGAAAGACCTATTGCATCTGGAAGTGATGAAAATGGAGGGAAGATAGTGGGAAAAGGCATTCTAACCAACAGCAAAGTGTCATTTTATAATGTATTTTATGTGGAAGGATTGCAATATAAACTTTTGAGCATCTTTCAAATGTGTGATAAAGATTATAAGGTTGGGTTTAATGATTATCATTGTTTTATCCTCAAAACTGAATTTGTGATTCCTCCAGATATGATTATTATGATGGCTCCTAAAAATGGTAACCTGTATGAATTGAATATGAAGGATGCAGTTTCTAGGGGTGGAACTTGTTTCGTTTCAAAAGCCACTGATATGGGACTAAATTGAGGCACATAAAGCTTTATCATGTTAATTTGAAGAACACGAACAAACTTGTTAAAGGTGAACATGTAATTGGTTTACCTACAAGGGAGTTCAATCTTGATGAAAAATGCATTTCTTGTCAAAAGGGTACACAGCACAAGTCTTCACACAAAGCAAAACTTTTGAACTCAATTGAAAATGTACTGGAAATGCTTCATATGGATCTCTTTGGTCCTGTGAGTGTTGCTAGTATAGGAAAGATGAGGTACTGCTTAGTTATTATTGATGATTATTCAAGATACACTTGGGTATATTTCCCGAGATCCAAGGATGAAGGTGCTGAATTGATCAAGAGTTGTGTTACTAGGATTGAGAACCAACATAATGTGAAGGTGAAAGTGATGAGAAGTGACAATGGAACTGAGTTCAAGAATGGAGTAACGATTGAATTCTGCCTTGCAAACGGAATTCTTCAACAATTCAGTGCTTCTAGAACTCCAGAACACTCATTGAAGTTGCAAGAACCATGTTAGCAGATGCTTATTTGCCTGTTACTATTTGGGAAGAAGGAATCAACACTGCCTGCTATGTTTAGAAAATGGTACTTCTCAACAAAAGGCATGACAAGACTCCTTATGAGATCTTCTTCAAAAGAAAGCCCTACATCAAGTTTCTCAATACTATGGACAACTTGAACAAGTTTCAATCAAAATCTTTAGACTGATTCTTTGTTGGATACTACACACACTTAAAAGCTTACAAAGTATATGTGAAGGATCACTTGAGTGTGATTGAATCTTCTAATGTGATATTCAATGGAAACCAGTTCAATACTGTTGATGGAGCATCCTGGTTATTTGATCTTGAGAAGTAATCAAGTCTTTCAAGATTATCCTGAAGACTTTAATTAAACATTGTATAGAACAAGTGTCTAAGAAGAAAAGTTGGAAAAGAAGATTGATTTGGACAAACTGTGGTCAAGAGTTGCAAAAAGAATGTCGAATATTCCTTTAACAATAATGCTATCATTAGTGATGAGTTGAACAAAATAACAATCTTTAGCAATCACCTGTTCAAGAAAATCCTATCACTAATGATAAGCAAACAAATGATCAAAATGATCAAAAGCAAACGGTTAACAATGAAGGACATCCTGATGACTTGTTTGTTCATAATCAAATTGAAAGACAACCATACTTTGAGACTTTGTTTCAAAGTTTGAATATTGGAATCAATGTTGCTTCATTTTCACAACAGTTTGCTGAATATTTAACTGAATTTCTTGATGCAACTGCCGATTTGATCATTGAGGAACCTGATCACAATGACACAAATCTTTAATCTAATGTGTCTACTGATTTAATTATGCAAACTCCATTTGTTAAGAGAAATCATCCACCTGAAAACATCATTGGTGACATTAATGAAAGAGTTACAAGAAGTGCATCTGAATCAGCAAACATATGTTTGTATTCCTGTTCTCTATCCCAAGTTGAACCCAAGAACATTGTTCGAGCCTTGAAAGACAATAGTTGGGTAGAAGCAATGCAAGGAGAGTTGGCTCAATTCAGAGATCTACAAGTGAGAAGCCAAGAAACAAGTACGTCATTGAAACCAAATGGGTTTTTAGGAATAAGAGGGATGAAAGAGGGATTGTCATATAGAATAAGGCAAGACTAGTTGCTCTAGGCTGCTTACAAGAGGAAGGCATAGATTTTGAGGATGTGTTTACACTAGTGGCAAGGCTAGAAGCTATAAGAATCTTTCTTACCTATGCTGCTTCAAAGAATATTAAAGTGTTTCAATTGAATGTTAAATCTAGCTTTCTAAATGGAAAAATTGAATAGGAGGTATATGTGGCTCAACCTCTAGGCTTTGAGGATCCTGAGTTTTCATATAGAGTCAAGTTAAACAAAGCCTATATGGATTAAATCAAGCTCCAAGGGCTTGGTATGATGAGTTATCTAACCACTTGCTTGTGAATGGCTTTCAAAAGGGAGCACTTGATAAGACCCTTTTCTACAAAAGGAAAGGAAACGTTTTACTCCTTCTACAACTTTATGTAGATGACATCATCTTTAGGTCTACCAATTAACAAATGTACTTGGAATTTGAAGAAGTCATGAATTCAAAATACTGCATGAGCTCCATGGTTGAAATGAATTTCTTTCTGGGTTCTCAATTTCAACAAAATAAAGATGGCATATTCATTTTCCAGTCAAATTATGTACGGGACATTTTGAACAAGTTCAAGTGTCAAGATCTCAAGACTGCTTCAACTCCAATGGACACTCATGAAAAGATGATTACAGATGAAAAGGGGTGCCTGTTGATGAACATGAATACAGAGCAAAGATTGGTTCACTAATATATTTGACTGCTTCTAGTCCAGATATCATGTTTGTCGTATGTGTTTGTGAAATATTCCAATCAAATCCAAAGATGTCTCACATGACTGTTGTCAAGAGGATTTGTAGATACTTGAAAGGGAAACCTAATCTAAGGATAAAGAATCATTCCTTTGATCTGATTGCTTATATAGAGAGTGACTATGATGGTTGTATTATGAATAGGAAGTCAACATATAGTGGATGTCAATTTCTGGGAGATAGGCTGGTGTCTTGGCAGTGCAAGAAGCAAACTACAGTGTCTATCTCAACTGCTAAATCTAAGTACATTCCTACATCTGCCTGCTGGGCACAAGTTCTATGGATTCAAAACCAATCGCTGGACTATGGTTTGAATTTCTTGAACACCACTATCTTCATTACAATACCGATGCTTTATTTATTGTTAGGAATCCAGTCCAACATTCTATGACCAAGCACATTGAAATTAGACATCATTTCATTAGCGATTGTAATGAGAAAGGACTGATTTAAATGAAAAGAGTTGACACTAGTGACTACTTGGCTGACCTATTCACCAAGTGTTGAGTCAAGATTTGACCTAATAAGAAGTATAAGGAAAATTGGAATCTTCTCAACCTCCTCAGAAATCACTAATTATGAAATCCGAGCACACTTGGATTCCCGGGCAAGGTTTTCTAACCTAGCAAGGTATTTTGTCAATCGGGCAAGGTTATCTTCTAGAATTCTTCTTTAGTTTTTACCCGAGTAGGGTTCACTATGTCTAGCAGGATTGTTCACCATAGCCGAGTAAGGTTTACCTCCGGGTAAGCTCTTGTCTAACCAATCTCATGAAGCCAAGGGATTGGAAGATCGGGCAAGGCATTTATCAATAAAACAGTGGTCCGAGTAAGCTTGATGTGAGTGTGAAATATCACAAGTAACATCGGGCAGGGTTCAACTCTAACAGGCTATAGTATTACCAAGCACACTTGGCTTTGCTACAAAGCTATTCCTAGCAAGGAGTTGAAGGGACCATTGAAAAAACAAGGTTGCTCCTAAGGTCATGTCGGGCAAAGTTTGATGTGATCAAGAAGTTTGAAGTCTGCTAGGTATACTCTAAGTAAAGCCTACCCGGAGAACTATCCAAGCACACTTAAAGGTTACCAGGTCTACCCGAAGAAGACAAAGGCACAAAGCCTACCCGGTAAAGACAACTTATGCAAAGTCTGTTGATCAGTTTCTATAATCGATGATATAATGGAAACAAGGAAATATGTAATACCTGATAATCCAGTGATGTTTGAGATTGACATCTTCTTAATCTGATCGAGTTCCCCTT
This sequence comes from Bidens hawaiensis, assembly GCF_021521415.1. Lineage (NCBI taxonomy): Eukaryota > Viridiplantae > Streptophyta > Magnoliopsida > Asterales > Asteraceae > Bidens > Bidens hawaiensis. Next base: position 76,188 of record NW_027499863.1, on the reverse strand, counting down.
TAGGGTGTATGGTTAGGATGGAGATTAGGTGTTCTTGATGAACACGATTTGAGAGAGAGAGGTAGGGGATGATTCTTATGGTGTTATTATTCATCATTAGTTATTAACCTCTCTAATAAGCTCTCTATATATACACCCAAGGGGAAACCCTATTAATGTTAGTAAGGGTAATTCCGTCCATCAAGGATTTACCAGTTATAAACATAAGGTTATTTAGGTCAATGATCAATAATAAGATAAATAATTATAAGGGCCATATATAAATATATATAAAATATATTTATTCTAACATTCTCCCACTTGGCCTAGTAATTATTTATTATAAGCATTAGATTAGACTGATCAGAGGTTAATACTCATTTTAGTTCTAAACCCAAATTGCAGCAGAGAAATACAGTCGTTGAATCAATATTCGACTCAGGACCCCCATTAATCATACTACAACTCAAATTTAAAACCTAACTTTAGGATCAAATTGACAAATAAGCACTTACCGTTGATTTGTATAATTAGTGTCTATACGTCTTTAGGCATGCATGAACGTATTTAGAGACAAAACAAATTTTCAACGTATGAGGAAAAATTAATAATTAATCATTCATAGTACGATACGTAGTTGCGCTTGGTCATTGGTAAAACCCGTCTCTATTATTGGCCATTTAGGAGACTTATGGGTGACAGACCTTTAATTAGTGGATCCATAAGCATATCATGAATGCATTCGATACAAAAGTTTAGTTTCCTCTATTTGTTCTTAAGTCATAAGCGAACAATAATTTAGACTTGTATCGAATTCTAATGCAGCTCCGCTTGAACTGTTACTGTTCAAGAAATAAGGGTAGCTGACTTTATCACAATAAGTCTTCAATATTGGATTTATATGAAGTTAATAAATTATGAGTCAACTGATAAAGTTTTCCAACAACATTTAGTGACACGTTGCGTTATGATCAGCAACATATTATGTCATTATAACTTAGGTCGTTGTTATCAGTTAGTTAGGACTCCTTCATGAGATAGTAATGTCTGCTGACATAAGGATATACCCAGAAGTTGACAAAGTTAGAATATTAGTAGTCAACCGTTTTTTAGTTCTCACTTCTTCTTCTTTAAATTATTGTGTCTCGTTTCTTAGAGATATTGTGATATTTTATCAGATGCTTCACAATAGAAATAATTAGTCTAGTGTTTAGCAATGTGACCAATATCTAAACGAGTATAGATTTGAACCTTCTTAAGGCATCTAATTAATGATGCATAAGGAAATAATCTCATTTATCCTATTAGCCTCTAAAGGAGAGCAATATTGTATGTTACAAGTGTAAGGACCCGTTTCATGTAAAACATATAAAACTAATGAGTCTATCTCGGTGTATTTTGATAACTATTAAATAAGAGGTATCTCCGAGATTGATTAGGTCAAGATATGCGTTAACAATACTTTGACTCATGTAACATATACTTGTCAAAAGAATGTCATCTATATAAGGACAAGTTTACATTAGTTGCTCCCACTCATCTTGAGGTAGGTAAATCAATCCACTTAGTTCTTGATGAAGAGAGTTGCATTATGATTTCATTATTGATTCTTGCATCAACCCATACATGGATTTTATTGACTTACAAACTAAGTGTTCTTAACCTTCAGTTTAGAACTTACAGGTTATTTTACGAACATGTAGGCCAGTGTTAGGGAAAGTTGTTTTAATGTTCATGTAATGTAGCTCTAAATTATTATAAGCTACTAGAACAGTGATGATCCTCAAAGTAACCTTTTGTAAGACAATGGAACTAGGTTCTTTGATAATTTATTCCCTCTTGAGTATACCTTTATCAATCAATCATACCTTTAGTGTATTAACGTTATTCATTCAGATTTAGTTTAGTAATGACTACCTTTTAGGTAATTCAACCAAATCCCAAACGTTATACTATTTTAGAAGATTGATTGATACTAATGGTTTAATTAGAAGAGGTAGGATCATTAAACCTTCCAAAATCCATTTAATCTTTAGTCAGGTAGGGTACATAATCATCAAAGTTAGTAGGCCTTTGAGACCTAGATGACCTCCTGAGTTGATTATTGGGTTTATAAGGAGTTTCATATTTTCAGGTATATTAGGAGCAATATTAGTTTCTAAGTATGTAAGAGTTGGTGCAGTATGGTGTACAAGAGGTGTAATCGGAGTTAAAGTAAGCGACAATCTCTCCCCCCGCGTCTTGTACTTAGCCAAGTTATGATAAGGACTTTTACTGCTCCTACTGACCTTAGAAATATGTAAGAATTCAGCATGCTTAGGGTCAACATCAGAAGACCAATAAATTCTAATTGAGGATTATATTAATTAGTCTTGGTAAGAAATCTAAGTTTTCCCATATTTAGGTATCCAACAAAATTTGTTAGGAGTAGCATTAAATGTTAAGGAGACAAGATATAATGGAGCAGTGTCTTATACAAGGGATGTTTTATGAGGTAGATTAAGTTGTTTCTCCCCCATCTCTTGCATATAAGGACACTCAGTGCTCCCACTGATCTTTTAGGCCTCTAAAACTCCATACAAGTTTTGGCGATTCATGTCATAGGAAACTTTCATACAGTTTAGACTTGATTTCCTTATTGTCCATATTTCATAAGAAATTTTAAGGACATATTTAGAAGGAATACTGATAAGTATATATGAATTGATTTCTTTAAAGAACTTGTCCAGTAGGAAACAGATTAGATACAAGTTGATATTCTTCTAAGCTCCACTAATAGCAGTGAAGTTTAACTTATGGTGGACCTCACTTACTCCCTTTATCCAGTTTATATTTAGGGCATTTAACACATGCTTTCAAATCACTAAGAATGAGATTTAATGGCAATTCATCCTTTGTCAACCGAGTCATGATTTCTCATGAAAATTTTGGTCTTAATGGATGAAGTACGTAAGTCTCATTTATCTTTTGTTAAATTCTCATTTCTATGATAACAAAAGGTTGTGAAATTTGTAGCATCGCTTAGTTTTATCTTATAAGGTTTCTATTCAGATAATAACGACCGATAATATGATAGTTTTAGTTAGTTGTGACTTTGTTTTGGTCATTTAAAACCTTATAACTGTCAAAATGTAGCTTTAGTATTGATACTAAATTCTGAGTAAACTCTAGAATGTTTAAGGTATCATAAAGCTTAATACAAAACAGCTTTTATGGTTCTTACAACCTTAACATTAAATGAGTCACTGACTCTCATCTTAATTATTATCGATTTCTGATAAGGAAACGTATAAAACTAAACTCAACTAACATGTGTTAATAGGGATATTAATATTAGTGGAGTTAAATATCATTAATTGGTAACTACCTTTCTTAGCCAACTGTTCCCTTGAGGTATGGATAGTCTCTTTGCTCGTGCCTAGTCTAATGGCATGATTTTGCAGTGAGACTTTCCCTTTGAGAACTTAGAGCTGGAAGCAGTACTTGTATTTTGTTTCAAGACTTTAGAACTATCCTCTTTTAAGGTTTAGTGGTAATAAGGTGAATAACATTTGATTTTCAATTTTAGGCATTCCTTTTCCTGTACATATATTGCTAGCAACACACTCAGTTTCCTTTAGTACTTCTGAGTGTTATAGTTGATTCTGAAGGCATCTAATTGTACTGGTGGAAAAGTAATACACTGAAAAGACTTCATTAAGTTCCATGTATAAGCTCTCAGTTTATGGGTCATGGAATTAAATATTAGGATGTATTCACAAATGCCAATTAACCTTTTTATTTAGAATTAGAGTGTTTTGCATGCATCTTAGGAATTGTTTTGATTCTATTATTTCCATAGAAAAAAAAAACGTTAGTCTTAGGAATTTTAGAATCCGTAATTGCTTACCTGATAGGAATGATGTAAGGAGTTCTTGATTATCATAATAGACATATTTATTTATCCCACTGATTATGCTCAAGTGTTTTTCTGTAATACTTTTATCAGAATGAGCAGTAAGAATTTCAAGTCTTTAAGGATAATCAAGACTCAAAAGGGCAAATTTTATAAGACCCTTTTAGAAGCAAAACTCTTCTTAGGTTTTGTAATAAGAGTGGATGATTTAGGTTTGCGATTCAAACTTTATAGAAGAATTTTAGAGTGATTTATGTTATGGGTAATCTAATAAGGCAGACTGAAATTATGATCATTAATGAAGGATCATTAATGTAAGGATCATTATGAAGATGTGATAATTTTAAGTATAACACCAAAATTAATTTTATTATACTTAAATAAAATAGATCACCGTTGGGCAGAAAATGTATTATTTAAGTATAAAATTCTTGTGCGAAAATAATTGTAACAAATCACCGTTGGGCAGAATTGAAACAATCAAGTTGTTATGCACAAGGTAAGTTTTCAATACATAAATGTAACAAATCACCGTTGGGCAGAATTGAGACATTTAAGGTATTTAAGGCAAACTTAATGTCATTTGAGTATCTAGCAATTTTAGGATACTCATCTTTTAGATGACTATGCTTAGTTAGACTAAAACAACTTTGTTAAGCTACCACATCACCATTGGGCAGAAGTGAACTCATGAAGTGTTGTTTAAGTTAAGCAAAACTAAAGTCATGCGAATGTCTGATAATGTTAGGACATACACTTTTAAGTGACATACTTAATTAGACTTAAATAACAATATTAGGTTACACATCACCGTTGGGCAGAAGTGAACTATAAGTGTTATTTAAGTTAAGTAATTTAACGGAGCAGGGCCCCTTAATCAGTTAGGTTATATATAAAGGTTTCTGATCATTTCGCAACATGTAAGATATAAGTAAAGTTGCGATTTCTTCGAAGTGATGTTGCGAATTTGGTTAGGGGATTTTAGATGTTGCGAACAGTGCAGTCATAAGTAATGTTGCGATTGATGTTTTATAAGAGATGTTGCGAATGATGTTGTTATGAGAGATGTTGCGAATGGAGTTGTTGTGATGTAATCAGCATTGTTGCGATTTAAAGCACTCGCAACATAATTGTTGCGATTAAGAGTACTCGCAACATCCTGTGATTTTATGGGCTGATCGCAACATCAATAGGTAATACTCGCAACATCTTGCAAAATTAGCTCGTCGCAACATCTTAAGTAATACTCGCAACATCTTAAGGTTCGCAACATTAGTGACTTTTCGCAACATATGTCCCTTCGCAACATTCTGTGATGCTAGGTTCTGATCGCAACATAATTAGTGGACATTCGCAACATGTTACTCGCAAGATAATATGTAATTCTCGCAACATCATGCGATTTCGCAACATTTCATTTGTTGCGATTAGAGTCCAGTTGTTGTGAATAGATGCCTTGATTCGCAACATTAGCAGAATTCGAAAAGAATAATCAACCTGATAACCTTTTCCTAATTTTAAGGGATTTGGGAGATTCTGTTATAAAGTTTTAGATTATCTCAAAATTTAATAAGATTTCAAAATTATATCTTTTATCTTATTTAAAAGATTTTGAAATTAAACTTAGAGATAATATTATCTCTTTAAAGTTTTAGATTATCTCTAATTTTAATAAGATTTCAAAATTATATCTTTTATTTTATATTAAAGATTTTGAAATTAAACTTAGAGATAATATTATTTCTTTAAAGTTTTAGATTATCTCTAATTTTAATAAGATTTCAAAATTATATCTTTTATTTTATTTAAAAGATTTTGAAATTAAACTTAGAGATAATATTATCTCTTTAACAGATTTCATTTTCCCAAGTTAATCCTAATTAAGGTTAGTTTTCGAAAATTATGATGTTCTTCAAGAACATCTTCGAAAAAAACAAGAACAGTTTCAAGAATTTTACGAAACTGTTTTCGATTATATTATCAGATTTAATACTGGAATCGAAATCTGAAAGTTTTGTAAAACAGATTTCGAAAATAATCAGGTTTTTATAATGAACAGGTTTTAATCAGACCTAACAATTCGTTAGAAGTAATACGAACATCAGATCCAATCAGTTTTATGATGATGATCAAAACCGTAAACATAAGGGTTTTAATCAAAAACTCGTTTCCTATTTTAATTCCAGTTTTTATGGACATCGAAGAAACTGATTAATCAACATCATGCTCTGATACCACATGTTGATCAGTTTCTATAATCGATGATATAATGGAAACAAGGAAATATGTAATACCTGATAATCCAGTGATGTTTGAGATTGACATCTTCTTAATCTGATCGAGTTCCCCTTTAGGGTGTATGGTTAGGATGGAGATTAGGTGTTCTTGATGAACACGATTTGAGAGAGAGAGGTAGGGGATGATTCTTATGGTGTTATTATTCATCATTAGTTATTAACCTCTCTAATAAGCTCTCTATATATACACCCAATGGGAAACCCTATTAATGTTAGTAAGGGTAATTCCATCCATCAAGGATTTACCAGTTATAAACATAAGGTTATTTAGGTCAATGATCAATAATAAGATAAATAATTATAAGGGCCATATATAAATATATATAAAATATATTTATTCTAACAAAGTCTACCCGGAAGACCTATTTTTACACTGAGCATAGTTTTGAATATGTAATTTGAATATGTATTATTTATTTAGTGTTTCTAGAAGGAATGCCTGATGTCTGGAGGTGTCAGGCCTATAAAAGGAATATTTTAGGGCACGCCTCCGAACAGAGAAGCCAATTAATATTGATAAAATATTGTTGAGTGTGACGGCTGTCATAGAATAGTACGGATATAACTTTCTTATCAAGAAACTCTAAATCGATTATCGTTTGTATGATTTATGTTATATGAATGGAAGTCTTTTGAGTGATTCTTGTGTGTGTGTTAGTTACCTTTAATTAATCTTTTAGCAACTACACTGTTTGTTTCTGATTTCGCCATAAACAAACGATTTTCTTTCCTAAGATAGCAACTGTCATTAACTCTCTTGTCAAAACATTTATTGTGTGAGTTATGACTTGATTGTGATTGTGAGTGATTATTCGGCACCGACACCAAGCCACTAGATAAGACCAAATTCCACTTTTTCCTGAAAACATTGGGAATGATCAACCCAGATGATGTCTAATTAATGATGTGTGCTCACTGTGCTAACTGATTATCTTTGATGGTATTGTGAGTGAAAGTAGTAATTGAATGCATGTTCAACTAATATGTGCTTTAATTGATTATTTGTGTGACTTATGTGTTTATGATGCTTAAGTTGCTATTATTAAGTGAACGTGTGTGTTATCTAGATAAGTATGTTTGCTTGTGATTTGAAATGACAAATCTGTGTGCTTATCTGATTTTGGTGATTACTTGGTTAATCTGAACTCATGATGTGATTAGGATAGGATAGCCTTTGCATAATCAGTCTTGGTTGTACATTATGTTGAGTCTACTTGTTTTGAAAGTGTCATTGATGTTCTAATTATACCTAAATATCATACCTATTGCTTGTGTCAAATCTGAGTTTTTGTGTCAAACTTATATGCTTAAATGAATATTTTGCAAAAAGAATTTTTTTTTCCATAGAAAAATGTTTTTTACAAAGTGAGGAAGTTGTATGGTGTTGAGACATGATAAGATTATTCAGTTCAAAGATTTGTAGAAACTTAGAATGTTGTTAAATGAAAATTGATCCAACCTTCTAGGAAATGATAGTACATTGGTTATTTATGCTGATCATATGGATTTAATAGGCCAAAAAGACAATTGGTACAGCCATTAATATGTATGATTGCTTTCCATGATGTGTAAAAACCAAGGTGATATATACATAATGAAAATGCTAATCTTAATGTTGAGATACATTGTTGAATATGCATGTTCCAATATACATATCTCCAAATGATAGGCAGAAAAGTGACTACCCAGTCATACACAATCCTGTTGGTATCTGGTCACCAAAACGAATCATTTTATACATATGAAAAAGAACAAATGTGGACAAAATTTTTATATTCAGTCAACTATTGATTCTTGTTCATAAACTTTGAAAGAAAATGCAAACATGAGGGTTAACTATAGAACTACAGGGGTGGAGGCAATAATATTTATCTTTAAAACATTCCGAATGAAAGTCCTGTAAGTCCGAATTGCGTGGCATGTAAGTCCAACGTTCAACCTCAATATGTTTGATGGTTTGAAAAGAAAAATGAAATAAATTTAACTGTTCTGTCATACCAAAAATATTTTAACCAAATATCAGGGGGTTGAAGTCAAATTGGGATGATTTGGGAAAAGCCAAATAAGCTTTGAGAAGAGATATGGAGCATCATAGTACAATAAGTGTTATCCATTTTTGTATTATGCTAATTAATTGAACTTTAATCATATCACCAAAATGTAAAGAAAATCATGCTAAGTCTATACCTGCTGTTAACCTGTCTGATATGTCATAATAATGCTGAGAATGAAGTATTGAGAGGCGACTTAACCAATATGATCCCATGTTGAGATATTTTCAGAAAAAGAAGTAAATAAATAACTAAAATTTGATCTTCTTAATGCACCATTTGCTTTTAAACATTGAATTTTAATGATAAAACTGTATGAAAGATGGTTTAAGACAAAAATAGTTGTATTTTAACCTTGAAAATTTCTGAATTTGTCAAATCTTGCAAGCTTTAATGATTCTTGAACTTTGTAGCAAACTTAGTTGTTTCATAGGATATTTAACTCATTCTAGCAAGCTTTACACTTGAAAATGTATGAAAATGTATATTCTAGCAAGCTTTGATGATTTCTGAACTATTCTATCAAACTTAGTTGTTTTATAGGATGTTTGACTCATTCGAGCAAGCTACACTTGAATATGTTTGAATTCGTTATTTCTAGTAAGCTTTGATATTTCTGAACTATTCTAGAAAACTTAGCAGTTTTGATTGAATATTTAAGATATTCGAGCAAGCTTGATGATTATCTGTACATAAATGAACTATTCATGTTTTATCAGGTAGACTTTGATAAATTTATGCTTTCGAGTAAACTTGGATGTTTAGAAAGTTGTAATACACTTGATAGTTATGTGATACATGTCTGAATGTGTTTTACATGTCTATTTCAAGTAAACTTTGTTGTTTTATTTGATATTTGTATTTATCTAGCATACTTCATGATGTTGGTGTTATTTTCTTAAATTACAAGGGTTTTCTAGTAAACATTGTTTACCGAGAAAACTTCATTCTTCTAGCACAGTTGTTAAATATTGACTCATTCCAAGTGTTCTCCCAGCATACTTGTTAACTTCAGAAAATTTCCCAGCAAACTTTACTTTTCGTGTACACTTTGTTTTTAGAGCATAATTATACATCAAAGGATAAATAAGTGTCCTCTTGCACACTTTGCACTCTTGAAGTATTTTCGGGCACAATTTTGTTTTAAAGTGTACTTGAATTAATATTTGTTACTTTTATAAGTATATCGAGTAAGGTTTGTGAAATTCAGGTATTCAAGCCACTACAACAAAATGGGCTTTTTAGGACCTTTTGTGTGGGACGCTTGTAAAATAGGGTTCTAAAATCTATTTAAAAGGACAATTGAACATTTGGGGTCCTTTTACAATGTACGCCATAGAACCGGTGTCCTAAAAAGTTATTTAATAGGATGGATGATTCTTTGGGGTTGTATCATCACATAACTTAATAAGACACTTAAAATCTAAATCCTAATAAAGTAACCTATAAAACATGTAGTTCTTGATGTCTCATTATGTAAAAATGTAATAGGACACTTGATCACTGGAGGTCTTATTAAACATAAGTTAATAGGACAGTTGTAGTTAAGTCATAAAAGTTCAATGTTATAGCACCCTTTCTAGTCGATGTCATATAAGAACATAACTTAATAAGACATTTTACACAATGGTCTTATCACTTTAACCTTTATAAAACGCTTAATCATTGTTGTGTTATTATAATACACCTGAATATGACATTTGATATTTGAGTCATAAAACATCTATTTTATAGGACGATTATTCGCTAGAGTATTATTATAACGACACTTTACACGTTACTTGACACTAGAGTTTTATAACTTTAACCTTTCACTACAACTACAAATTAGGTATTAATGACAATTTCATGTGCTATATTTTTTTTTGACAACATTTTTAGTGGCATTCAGCATTTATGTCACGTAAAAATTTAGGCTTTTAATGTTACTTTACATGTTACATATTTTCTTGGCCCAATTTCAATAGCATCACTACTCGATAATAAGGTCAATGCAACACTTTTTCTGTTGTATCTCATTTAACTCTAATGTAACTTCATTCAGCATAAATATATATTGTTGAAAAAAAATTAATGCAACATTTTGATTAAAAAGTTGTGCATTTTTCTAAAAGTTGTAACATTATTTTAGAAAGATTTGAAGCTTCAATATAAATGTTGCATCGTTAAAACCTAGATGTAATATTTATTCTAAAGGTTGTTGAAATAAAAGAAAATTAACTTGAAAAAAATTATGCAAAGTTTTGATAAAAAAAAACTTTTGTTATTATTTTGATAATATTCGACACTTAAATAACTTATATTGCTGGATAAACGATAGAACTAATGTAGGAATAATATTTATATAGCGTGAATTGTAAATTCATAACTTTGTGTTTACATTTTTCTATAAATCAAGAATTGTTGTTTGATCAAAAATTTATTACAGTATGTCCTCGTGCTATATTAGGCACTTCCCTTTTTGGTTACTATAAAAAATTATAGAGAACCTGCAAGTAAAACTTAATACGAGAGAAAAAATTGATGTTTGGCTATTATACTTAGGTTAGGAATTGACCACTGAAAGAAAAATTCCCGTCTCTGTTTCAATTGGAAAAGAACAAATATGTTAAAATGATAGACTACCAAAAAGTAGAGTGAGAGAATAGAATGGCAATTGTGCTCTCAAATGCTCTAGGTGGTGGAACTCATAAGAGGATACCATGTTGCATCGAAAGAGATGTTGAACGGACTAGTTGTCTTTAATCTAGCAGAGGTTTAGGATTAAATTTGGGAGGGAAATTGAATTTTTAAATAGGTGCCGGACTGCCGGTTGAGTTTTTGTGGGATGGAGGGAAAACATATTTGATAGGCTGGAAATCAAACTAAAATAGTAACTTTGGTTTTCAGTAAAATAAAATTATTTATAAACTAATAAATGTTAAAATGTGATATAAAATTAAAACAAAGACTATTAATAGGCAACATTTCATTTTCTTTAGTATAATTTATAAAATAAAAATACTTAATAATTAATACAAAATTTCTGTCAATGAGACGGTAGACGGTGGTGAGTGGTAAAAGAGAGATTTATTGTTTCATGTTCAATTCCTACCCCATCATTCAGTTTCAGCATCACCGAGTGATGATGGGAGACTAGGCAAGTTGGTGGCATAAACCACTTTGATCCTTAAATTGAACGGTTTTATTTTCACATCACTGTAGGGATGAGCTCAGTACCGTACCGGTACCCGAAAATACCGAGCCCGAAATTCCGAATTCATGGTATTGGTACCGAAATATTCGGTTCGGTACATCCGGTACCCGGGATATAACCGGTACCCGAAGGTAAAAAATTCGGGAAATACCAATACCATACCGATCCTGAAACCCAAAAATTTGGTACCGATTCGGTACCAGATGGTACCAGTCGGTACCGATACCGAATTTGCTCATCCCTACGTCACTGTCGCGTCTTCAGGTGAGTGTTCATGGTCACTGGCCTTAAGTGAGGGGTTAACATGGGTTTGTTTTTTGGGTTGGGAATGAACTAAAACAAGCTTCATCCTATTTTTATTCAAAGAAAACCCATGAACCGATCAAAAACCAAACACAAACTGAAAACATTTAAACTGAACAGAAACCAGGCAAAACGAAAAAAAGAACTAAAATCGAACCGAAAAAACCGAAAGTGAACCTGGACAAAACTGTTTTTTTTAATGAATGAGAACGACGGGGAAAACATTTTAGCTGCTTTACTTTTTCCATTTTTTTGTTTATATTATGAGTTTTTATTTTTTTTATCAATTTTGTTGTGAGGGGTTTTAAAACCCTTGTATTTTAACCTTTACATAACTCATCTTGACCAATACATATCCTAACTTTAAAAAATAAAATAAAAACTCATCTTCGTCCAAACCCATTCTGACCCATCACCCAATCCAACTCACTAATTTTGCCATCTCTCGTTTAACATAATTACTCAATTAATTTAAGACCCAAAATTGTTTTTGCATTCAGTCCAAAAACTTTTCACGATTATCGAAGACGACTCCGATTACTAAGCAACTTGTTCGATAGTGACAAATTTATATACATAAGTTTAATGAGTCGTTCTTAGGTTACCAACCCAACAACTTGCATTCCATTAACCCTCCAAGTTGTAACCCATCAACCCACTAATCTGACACAATTGACATCTCTAAAAGCATTCCAAACATATCTTCTAAACTCATGTGAGGTGGTTTTGAAAATTATAGGATGTCATTATAAGTGATTGTTAGTGTAAATTATAGAATAAAAAGAGAAAATATAGTGATTTTTTGTAAATTTTGGGAAACTTTGTTTTCCCCTATTTATTTTTTAATAATGTTTCCCCCTATTTATTTTTTTAATATTTGTTGAATTGGTTGTGAGTAAATGAGAAAGAAAACTGTAATGATAAAAAATATTATTTAATTGAAAATATAATGTTTTTTAATATAATTATAAAAATGAGGATAGGAGACGGACCAAGAATGCTCTAACCAGGCTTAAAGGAACATCAACGAGCTCGCTTATATTAAATGAAAATAATTTTATTTTCAATTAGGTATATGTCTACCGTTTAATTATTTTTCTAAAATACTATTTTATATACATTATATCTTATTTGCTAAACAATTAAACTTTTCAAATACGTAATACTCCAAGTAAATTAAAATAAAGGCGTTAAAATAAATAAAAGAATAACGAACTGGATGTATTAATTCAATCCCTCAAGTGGACCAGTGACCTCTTCATTCAACCCTAATCAGAATCGCGATTGAATTAGCCACATTGAGCGATTGGATGTACGCTGCACAAAGGACATCGAACAAACCACTGCCCTTTTACACCTACTTTCTTCTTCAATTTGTTCTATTTGATTCAACGTAACTAGGTATTCATCGAACCTACTTTTTCAATTATTATTCATGTATAAGTGCATATTTTAGGATGCCCGCTTTTGTTTTGTTAATTTTGATTTCCATTATCATTCCTACCAATAAACCCATAAAAAATTGGAATGAACTAAGTTCTCAAAAATTGGTTTGGTTATTTCAGTTTTGGGACATATGTTTGTTTGATGTCTGGTGTGCTCGAATTTCAATTCTGTTTGATTTTGTATACCCTTCTACTCAATTTATGTTACAGTATACTATGATGGTGTTATTTAACATGAATTTTAGATTTTTGTTTATATTATTGTGTGCATACAAGGTGTTCGACTATATGGCTATGAGATATTGCATTCTTATAGATTGAAACAAAATAAGTAATATGAATGGTTGTTCCATTTAAGGTTGTGAAAATAAGTAATATTAATGGTTGTTCCATTTAACGTGTTGGTTGATGGTTATAGACATTGAATTTTATTTTGGTTATTGGTTATTGGTTATTGACTTGCTATTGTGATTAGGTTTTTTTAACAGTCACTCAATCTTGTGACTAAAACACCTAACTTCGTTTAAGTCTTCTCAGTTTTGGTTATTAAACCCAAAATCAAAAGATTATTTGTTTTAAAATTTTGTTGTTGTGTTGTAGGTTTGATGCGAAATAGTATGTGACGGGCTTTAGGAACCCGGGATGGATAAGACCTTAGTAGGAAGCAGGGAAGACTGTTGTTTTAACGAGGACAACTTGTATTGGCGAGACTTTCATGGATGACTTATCTTTTAGGTACTTTTTTTGTTTACTTTTACAAAATCTAACTTCTAATGCTTAGGAGAAACTTTGTGATTTACATTCGTTTTGTTTATGTGATTACTTTTGTCATTATCTTAAATTTTTAATGATGAAACTACTTTGTATATGAACATGCATACAAATGGGTTCGGTTATTAGAAATTGATAATATAGGAATGAAAAGTAGATTTTCGCGTCTGGTTCAAAGCAACAGTTACTCACTCGGAATGGCGATTCTTGTTTTACAATGTGGTGTTCACTTGGTGTAGCTTCAAAGTGGAGGTTGTTTTTGAACCCACTATCTGAAAGATATCTTATCTTTATGCTTATTTGTCTATAAAAATGACATTTTGACTATTTTGGTAAGCTTCTTGACCCTGATTAGATGGCTTAGAATAATCTTTTTGTTGGGAACTATATTTTGCAATTTATTCTATTTTTGTTTTTTCTAACGACAATATATAAGAGACGTTGTTGCTGCTTTTGTTACAGGGATGTAATTATGCAAAGTTGTATTGCAAAGCTCATTATTTCTATTCACGAGGCTGGTATAGTACAACTTATATTCACGTTTTATACGTGATTACCTTATAATTTTTCATGGTGCATGGCCTGCAGGTTCACAAGAGCTCATCACTTGGTACTGATACCTGTTTTCATATTGCAGAATGTCTATTGATGTTTTTTTTTCATGTTATTTTTTCTATAAAATGTTAGCCTGCTAGTGTAAAACCTTTTTTTAAATGATTTTTGTAGAAAACTAAAATCTAGGTCGCAGATGAAGTTTTTCTCAAAAGTATTCTAAACCTTAATGAGCCTGTAGCAAGAGGATAGGTAAAGTGCTTGAACCCAAATGAGCTAGTTGTTGGTACAGAGATTGGACCAAAAAGGTTTGAGGTAAAAGTTCAAGTACCAATAAAAATAGATGAAAAGTTGGTGAGACTATATGGGTTATTTTCCACAATTCCAGATTGTATTGGGGCATTCATCGCATGGCCTTGTCCATTCATCTAGGTATGTATTTGTTAAAATTGTGATACGAATAATTTTAATAGCATGGAACTTAATGCTTATACATGGATGGTTTAATTGTAGGTAGTCCGTGAGTATTGAGGATGTACGCATGATGAGTCGGGATTTTATGGTGCTGATTTTTTTTATTGTTTTCAATTTTTTTTGTTTAATGTTACAAGAGTTTATGTTGGATAATTCTATAAC
The DNA here is from genome assembly GCF_021521415.1 of Bidens hawaiensis. Classification (NCBI taxonomy): domain Eukaryota; kingdom Viridiplantae; phylum Streptophyta; class Magnoliopsida; order Asterales; family Asteraceae; genus Bidens; species Bidens hawaiensis. Next base: position 61,063 of record NW_027499863.1, on the reverse strand, counting down.
TTATTTATGTTTAGTTTTTTTTTGTTATTATGAAGTTTTATTTCTTTCAATATTTAGATGCCCATAACCGTATAGTAAAATTATGTGTGTAGACGTTTAAAAAATGGTTGTATAATATGATTTTCTAGGACTTCTAATTTTTGTTATAAACGTTAGAACATTGTAAAAGTGTCATAATATGTTTTTTAGGACGTTTAAGTTGTTCATAGATATATTATGCGAGCATAAAATTTAGTTTTATAGTTTTGTTTGGGATATTAGGACCCTTTTCTTGGTACTCTAATGTTGCATCATCATGGTCCTATAAATTAGTTTTTAAAGACGCTTGTATGTGTATCAAAAGTTTACAATTAGGTAAGCACATGTCAAAATATAGTAAAAGTGTCATAATATGTTTTATTGGGACACTTTTTTGATTGTTAATGGATATATTATGCGACCATAAAATTGGTTTCATAGTCTTATTTGGGATATCAGGACACTTTTTGAGTTCCGAAACTTATTACGACCCCTTTACATGAAACGTTTTTCTCGTTGGTCCTATTAAATGAAAGGTCCTATAAAATAGCATTTTAGGACGCTTTTGTGTGTAGTAAAAACCTTTTTTGTTGTAGTGAATAAGGTTGACAATTAGAAATATCCCTAAGTTATTGTTTGAGGATTCGTTATTGATTCCTAGCAATGCTTCGTATTTGATGTATTATACTTGATTATATGTCTTTTGATTTATTTCTCGAGCAATCTTGTATATTCGAGTAAACTTCCTTCATCTTATCCACTTAGTCTTATTTTTAGTTACTTTAAATATCTGAACAAATTCTAGAACGAGCAAGCTTTGAAAATAACCTTTACCTAGCATGCTTTGAAAAATAAACCTTTCCTAGCTAGCATTGTAAAACAAACTTTATCAAGTAAGCTTTTTGCTAGTACATTTAAAAATTAATTTTAGGTACTATTCATGAGGAAAACGAAAAAATGCATTTAAATCCCAATTTCAAAATGTATATAAGAGGGAATTAGAAAAATTTTCACATTTTACTTCTCTCTCTTCCCACTATTGCATTATTGCATGTACATGTCGTTCCAGAATATCAAACGTTTAACTAATTTCCTACCCTAAATTAGTCAGCCCACATATTCCAACTCGGTAAGCAACAATTTATTGTTTTCCGACACTAATAATATGGAATTGGGGCTTTAATATTCATCTTAACTAACTTTTCTATATTTGTATGTAGGTTAACAATTTGTCGAAGAACATGTTCATAAAGAAATTATTTCTTTTCTCCTTTGAATTGTTACTTATGGCATGTCAAAGTTGTGAACTTTATGACTAATTTCTACTTTGAATGTGTTTTTGGTGTTTTACAGTTATGGCGGCGTATAAGTTTGAGAAGAAGCTCAATGTTTGTGCTCTACTCCAAATCCCACCTGATAATCAACACGTTGCATTGATGATACAGTGTCTACAAATATCGAATCTACGATTTTCGTTGATAGAGGGCCCTGCAATTTATAGAAATCATCAACTAAAATTATGGCACTCTGCCTAACTATATGATGATGTCGGAGGTAGGCGGATAGAGGCTACCGTTGCCCGACAGGAGATAGTGATCACTGAAAAACTTATTCGAGCAAGCCTACAACTGAACAATGTGGTTAAAGCCCCAATCCATTTCTCCACAAACCTTTTATTGACTATTTTTCAGGAGACAATGGGATACCAAGGCGATGTATTTGAAAGCCGATTTAAAAAGGTTCATGATACATCACATAGTATAGTGTTATACACCCAAGAAGGGCTCTTGGACATTGATGAGTCGTGATCAAGCCAATACCACTGTGACGGTTGTATTCAGACAGCCATTCAATTTTTCGAAGATGATCTTTGATGGGTTGGCTGCGAATTTGAGGAAGGCGAACAAGGATAAATTCTTGGTTCACCCAAGATTCTTGCAGATTATATTCAATCAAGTGCTACCTGATTTGCCAACCATTGGCACAACACACTTTTTATAGGATCCAAATGTTTATAAAAGGATTGCAAAGTTGGGTTCGACTAGAAACTTTAATCCAGATGTTGAGTTTGATATTTTACCTTGGTTGTTGAACCATGACTTGGATATAATGGCGGTTCCAGAGTCACCACGTGCGACATCTGAGGAGGAGGTGATTCTGTTATTATTGAGGAGGATCATGTTGAGGCTTAGGGGGAGATTTTTAAACAAACTATACCTACACCACCAACATCACCCCAAAACCAGCCATTAAACCAAACCATATCCCCACCCCAACACCGGAACCCATCCCCACCACAACACCATGACCATGAACCTTATATCCCATCCCCACCGACACATATCCAATCATCACCTCTAACCCAAACCCCACCTCAAACCCAAACCCACAGCCCATCGCAAATCCTAAACCAACCATTAACCCAAACCCAAAGCCTAATCCAAACCCTAGACCATGCCATCCATGAACCATATATACCACAACATATCCCAGCCCACCAAATAAACCAGCCAAACACACCATATCAATCCCCAACGTAAATCCAAACAACAAAACAACCAACCTTTGAAATTATACACACTCACATATATATAATCTAAATAGTTAACCCATTACCCTCCACTAGCACAAACATCATTGAAAACCCACACATTGAACCCATCCAACCCCAAACAACCATACCCGACCCATTTTAAGATAATCATTCCAGATCCCCTTCCCCTGATGCTTATTTATTCGGATGATATATGGATGCTGTTGTGCAAAATGTTAATTTGATGAGGGAAAATGATGATTTGAAAAGAAGGAATGTTGAACTAGAATCTTTGTTGTCTCAGGCACAACTAAATATACAAACCCTGAAAGTTGAGGTTGAGAAGACCACAACTTCACCAAAACAGGGGGAGAATCTGCATGTAGCCAATGAAGATGATCTAATTTTTCAGGATGCTTATGTTATGAGAGAGGATACACTTAAAGCATTCTGTGATTTGTATTGATTATGGAAGGTCTGATGATGATAGTAAGGAGAGGAGGATAGATGATTGTGGTTATGATGATGAATCTAATGGAAGAGAACAAGACTTTGATGTAGATATAATTGTAAAAAAGGAGGTTGTTGACAAGGCTGTAGAGGAGGGAGAGGCAAAAGTGAATGTGGGTGGGAGTGAAAATGAAAATGTTGTAATGACTAAAGCCATAGCAACTGATGCTATTGGTACTGAACCTCAAACAGTTGTGATTGTGATGAAGGTGGTGAAACAGAGGAGATTATACTAACTGAAGAAAATAATGATGATGTGACCCCCAAGTTGAAGAAGGATGGTGGTATTGGTCAAGAAATGGAGGATTTATTAGCTGACATTGATAACTTTCCCAGTGAACCAGAAATGGTGGGGGAAACTGATGAAGAGAGGAGGAAGGCTAAGGGAAAATCAATTGCAAAAAATGAAGTGCAATTGCACCACCTAAACAATCGAAATTAAAAATCTGTTGATGACCTCTTGGATATGGATAAAACTGCTGACCAAGCTACCAAAAGGCATGCTGATACTTTGAATGATATGATGGAAAGAGAAAGTCTTGCAAAATCCTTGACAGAACAACAGTTTGAACAGCAAAAAGAAATCTTGGAAGAGGCTGAGTTGAGAAAGAGTTTAAACGAAGAGGGTGAGATAGATCAAGATGTGATTGAAGGGCTGATAAAATTGAGGCAAATTAAAGAAGTTGATTAAACTTTGGCGGTTGTCATCTATAAATTCAAATAAGCCCAAACAAAAGCCCCAAGTCAAGCCTCTGCTGAACCAGGAATGAATGAAGAAAGGCATATAGTGACTGATGAAGCTGGAGTATCCATAAGCACAACTTTATCTAAGAAATGGGTAAAGCATGCTGAAAAGGTGACAAAAAAGAAGGATATTTGGGAAAAGGATGATGAAGATTGGAAATAAATACTCAAGGAAGAGGAGGAGGTATGATGGAAGAACTAATGAATATGATGAACCAAAGAAGAAGAGGACAGAAAAGTCTGAAAGGACTAAATATTTTGTGGAAAGTCCTAAGGAGATGGAAAGACCTGTTGAGGCTTTTCCTATACAAACAGTTAGACCTGATGTAAATGAACCAAGAATAGAGGCTCTTGACGATTTTTCAGATGAAGCTGATGACACTGTTGACTCCCCAAATGTTGAAATGACTGATGAACATAGAGAGAACATACAATCTATGTTTGATGAAGCAAGGAGGACTGATCCAAAAATCTTGGGATTGATTAATCATTGGTATAAGTATGAAACTCTGGCTCCTATGTCTGATGAGGAGTTGCGGAAATTACTTGATGAAGAAGTGTGGAGGATATTAAAAAGAAGATGGAGAAGAATAACCATGATTCCTAAAAATTCAGGGATTATTTGAGACTACATGGGCATTCTAAAAAGCAGCTGTGCCACAGTAAGTTCAGCGAGTAGGAAGAAGCTTACAATGTCACCGTTGAGGCAGTTAAAAGGGATGAGTTGGAACAAATCGAGAAGTCTGACGCACAAAATGAAAGACTTGACTGATTATATGCCAAATTTGGAGGAATGTGAAGATTGATGATTGAACATGGTTATTCTATTGAACTTGATGACAGTTTGAGCTGGGAACAGGTTGAGATACACCATAAGAGAATATCAAGAAAGGTCAACTTTGAAGTTGCAACTAAAAGACCTAGAATCATGTCCCTTTCCGAGAAGGATAAGAAGTAATGGGATGATGAACAATTGAAACTTTTTGATAGGTTGATGGAGGCAAGAGGAAGAAATGAAGAAAATAAAAGCATGAGTAGATGTGAAAAGCTTTCTATGTACAAGTCTGAGAAAGAAAAATTTGACCTATAGAAAGCTGAATCTTCAAAAGCTCCAAAGGTTCATTCGTTGGTGTTGGTAAAGGAGGAACCATTTGAAAGTCTTGAGCCATTGGAAGACGAGAACAATATCAAGACCCTTAAAAGGCTTGATGCTTAGCAAAGGTATGGCTGAAGGAGTATGTGACAATCTAGGGAAAGATCAGTTGAAATACTTATTCTATACTAAGAATGCTGAATGGGAAAAATAAGAGGCTGAACAGAGAAATCTGATGAATTATGAGTGTGGACCTAGGGGTAAAAGATATGTCCCTGCAGGTTTGACTAATGTGGAAATTATGGGAATGATCACTTCCTTAGCCAAACATAGAGAAAACTATTTAGATTTGATCATGTTGCCCTGGGAAATGATTTTTGCTATGTTTAATAAATCTGGGCATTTGACGGCCACTGTTCCTGAGAAGAAATATACTTCTAGGCCCTCAGCTGTAAGTGTCCCAATTCCAACCACTAGAGCCTCTCATCAGATATTACGAAGGCCACCTTCTGAAGTGGACCTATCAAAGATGCTATTCTTTGATGCTCAAACTGAAACACTTAAGGTGATTATGATTAGTGGTGAACTGAAGGAAGTGATTTTTAAAGATGACTTTTTGGAGTTCAAGAGGGAGCAGCTGAATGAGATGGCGACTATGAATATGTATGACTACCATAACCGACATAGGTTTGCTGGAAAACAACAAAATGAATTATCTAAACATCTCTAAGATCAAACTAGCAAGGGGTTCCCCATGTTAAATAAGAAGAGGAAGTGAGAACTCTCTGCATTTGGAAGAGATAAGAGGGTGAAGAGGATGAGGGAGATTAGGTACATTGAAGAGACCTACAAATCGAAGACCGAAAGCAAAAACCCTTTTGAAACTATAATGGAATGCATTAGTATGAGGCGGCAGATGACAAGGCCAATAATGAAGTCCAGAGAAATGGAAGGATTGCAAGCATTGACTTTGAAGATAAGGAAGGATCTTTCGTTATCAGAAACTCTGAAGGACTGGTCTTGGGCATCATCAAGTAGGACACGGACTTAGAATTTCTACATGTGGAGGACTTCAAGGATATAATCAGATGGACTCTGTCCTCTGAGCAACTTAACCACAGTCAGTTATTCGTCTTTAAAGAAAGTACTGCAACTGTTAAGTTGGATAGAAGACATGAAGCCTCAAGCTCAAGGAGATAACATTAATTTTTCTATCTTAGATTACTTTGTAATGTCGATGGGATAGAATTCCAACTTGTAGTATTTTTTATTATGTAATGTAATTTCATTTTGAAATTTGACGTGTATTTTGGCTAAGTGTATGTAACCTTAGAGGTGTTTTGGTACAGCTAAGGTTGTTCCAATCTAGGGTGGAGATTGTTGGGATGTGAAAAATCAATGGATGATTGGAAACTTCTCAACATCTCTGAAAATGGCAAAGTATGGAAACCGAGCAAGCACAAGCTTCCCAACAAGCTTTTCCAAGCTCTAGCAAGGTACTTTGCTTTTCTAGCAAGGTTATCTTCTAGAATTCCTCTTAAGTGTTAAACCGATCAAGGTTCACATTGTCTAGCTAGGATGTACTTCAAGTCAAGCAAGGTTTGTTTCCTAGCAAACTTTTGACTAAAACCAAGCTAAAACCAAATCTAGAAAGGTTTATTCTTAATACACATTGTTCCCTGCAAGCTTGAAGGAAGTTGATCAAGAAACAACTTATAGACTTCTACCAAGCAAAGTTTAACTCCCAGCAGGCTACGGTGTTACCAACACACTTTGGTTTGTTCAATTAGTTATGTTTAACAAAAGGTTGAAGGGATTCCTGAATCACAAGTTTGCTAGTGGGACTATATCGAGCAAAGTTTGATATGGTCAAGAGGATTGAAGTCTGCTAAATGAATATTTTCTAGGAAAATATTCTAAGTAAAGTCTGCCCGGAGAACTGTTTCCCAACACACTTCATGGTTACCAGGTCTGCTCGACAAAGAAACATCTTGCAAAGCTTGCCCGAAGACCTGTTTTACACTTAGCATTTATTGTAATAGTTTTAATTATGTTCAAATGATCAGGGTTTCTAAAAGGGGAATGTTAGATGTCAGGGCTAGGCCTATAAAATGAATATTTTAGGGTATCCCTATGATAACACTGAACACCTGACACTCACGAATATTGTGATTGATTGCAGACCATATCCTGTACGGAAACCTGCTAAAGATTTTGACATTCAACTTTTATACCCTAATTGATTTTCATTTGTAACTTTCGCATTATTAAATGGAAATCTTTTGAGTTAATATTGTGTTTGTTACTTTAATGTTTAGTGTGCAACAATTAGAGTGTTAGTGTTTCCGCCATTAATACTCTAGTGTTCTTCACGGTATAGCAGTGTCGTTAACCATCTTGTCAATACATAGGTATTTGGTTATGACATTGTTTATTTAATTGAGTGATCAAGTGATATACAGGGACCGACAATTCAAGTAGTCAAGAGAGTAAAAACTCTAGTTGCTGCAGTTGCAAGAAGATTGATCAGATCAAGAAGAAGAATAAAAAGAAGAATCCATAAAAGAAATTGCAAAATTTTCCTCCAATAATACCGAATATGATGAAACATCATGAACAAATGAGAAGAGACCACAAGCCTTTTGACATTTGTGGAGGATATCAAGGATAGAAAAGTAGTGCAGTCACTCATACAAATAGAAGTCCTCACAAGAAACCAAGTGTCACAATGAACAGGAAGCATGAAGAAACAAAGAGAGAAAATAGTATCCACCTATTTACCTAGTATTCTCTAATATGAATTTTTGATATTGGAGATTTGGATGACTTTAAAAGAAGATATGTCAGTCAAATGAATGAAAGAGAAGTGTGATAGATTTGTGAAGCAAGAGAAGGTCCATTTTATCAAGGGGTATGATGACAGAAACACTGAAAAAGATTGATGTTTTCCAACCAATCTCAATTGATTTTGGAAATCCAATTACTCATCAGAAAACCATTGGTTTGGATCCCCCAAGACCAAGTGAGAGATTTAAGAATAGAAACTCTTTGGCTGAACATAAGGGAAAGGTATGGTGAAAATTTTTTGATGTATATATACATCAAACAAATTCATGTCAAGAAAGAATAATACCTGAACCTTTCACAGTTCTAGACTCTACATTGTTTTGTCAAGACTTTGGATTGTACAAGAAAAGGTATGAAGAAAACATGAAGAAAGGAAAGCAAATTAAAGGTGGAACATTTAATGGAATAGAGAAATATGGCGAAGTTAATATGAAGAAAGATAAGTTGATTGTAAAGAAGATGGACAAGAAACCATCAATCAAGTCTAAAAGTTCTGAAAAGTTCATTGGCTCTGCAGATTCATTACCATCTGATAAGAAAACATAAATCAAAAGGAATGTTTTCAAAAGAAAACAAGGAAACAAATTTAGTGGTGATGAGAAGTTTCTTTTGAAAAGTCGTTATGAACCAAGAGGGTTCCTTTGGAATCCTAAATATGAGTCTCCAAAAGTGATTCATAGAAGGAAATCTATTATTCAAGAATGCACAAGCAATGTTCCTTATTATGAAAAACACATTAAGACTGATTATGAGACCGATTGTTGGTCCCGTATAGCTCACTCAATAGATCAATCACTCACAATCGTAACCCAAACATAAGTGTTGAGAAGAAGGTTACGACTTACTATTTTTGTTAAAAATAAAAGAATATTAAAGGCAGAATCAATAATACTATTAATGTTGCTCAACCGGATGGAAAGTAACAAACACATAAAGTAACTCAAAAGATTTCCATATATATTGTGAAGGATACAATGAAAATCAATTAGGGTTCCAAGGTGAAATGTAAGGATTTACGGCAACTTTCAGTACAGGAAGGAGAAACTTAAAATCACAGTATTTTCTTTGTAAGCGATGTTGTCATAGGCATGCCCTAAAGATTTCTTTTATAGGCCTGTCCTAACACCTGACATTCCTTTTTGAAAACCCTAATGATTAATACTGAGCATATTCCAACGTATTACAAAAGATTCTATGTGTAAACAGGTCGTCGAGAACGCTTTGCAGCTTTTGTCTTTAACAAGTAGACCTGGTAACCATTAAGGGTGCTAGGGAACAGTTCTCCGAGTAAGCTTTACTTAGAATTTTTTCCTTAGAAAATATTCATCAATTAGGCTTCAAACTTCCTGATAATACCGAACATTGCTCGGTATATATCCTATGAGCAAACTTGTTCTTCAGAGATACCTTCAACCTTTTGTTGCTTGAACTTATTTGAACAAACACAAGTGTGCTGGTGACACTATAACTTGCTCGGGGTTGAACTTTGCTCGTTTGAAGTCCTTAAGTAATTTCTTTATCAACTTCCTTCAAGCTTGCAGGGACCACTGTTTATTATAAATAAACCTTGCTCGATCCACCAAAATACTTGATTTTAGCATGGTTTAGTCAAGAGTTTGCTCTGAAAAAAACCTTGATTGACTTGAAGAACAACCTTGCTTGATGAAGTGCAGTTTGCTCTAACTAACACTTAAGAAGATTTCTAAAAGATAACTTTGATAGATGAGCAAAATACCTTGCTTGACCAAGTATAAGCTTGCTGGGAGGCCTGAGTTTGCTCGGTTTCCATACAAAGCCATTTTCCAGGGAGGTTAAGAAGATTCCAATCTTCCTTAAGTCTTTTCTCATCCCAACAATCTCCCCTTAGACTCAGTTGTACCAAAACATATATTAGGTTACATACACTTTTCAGAATACACATAAAATTTTAAAAAAGTAAAATGACATATCATAATGAAAAATTTACAAATGATAATTCTGTCACAAGGATATTACAAATCAAACTTAAACTAAAAGAAGTGTCTTCAACATCTTGAGCATGAAGCTTCCCTTCTCTCTCAAGTATGATTGCCGTAGTTTTCTCTTTGAACAAGAAGATCTCCCTGTGGTGTGGATGTTGAGATGTGTCACACCCTCAATTTTCGACTAACGTGGTTTTAACGTGAGGCGCATGACATACCAGGATCTAGCCATGTTTCATAATGCACAACCAATTTATAATTGAAAGTATTTAAATATTATTGCTCATCATAAATGAGGTAAGTACATTACAATAAATTTTTTACATTTGAGGAAGCATACAATTTATGAAAACACTTAAAAACCCAGAGTGCGTGTCAAGACGCCCAGACATAACATTTCATTAAAGACTACCAGCATAATTTGATGCTTAGTGGGATCCATGCATCGTAGACTCATTTCAACTTCGCACATGCACCTTAAACACCTGAGAAAGACATGCTAAAACGGGTTAACACAACGGTTGGTGAGTTCACAGGTTTGAGTTTAAAACCAAGTTTGTTAAACAATCAATTTATTAAGTAAATGTTGTAAGCAATAAAGCATGGATAATGTATGAATTAGTAATACCGCTAGTTAATTAGGCTAGTAATCATGTTACATTAGTGTAAGTTTCATTGTGACCGAGGCTGACTTGTTACTTTGTTGCCACCCACGAAGTCTAATATAAGACTAGTGTGTTTCTAGTAAATGACACGCCCGGCGACTCCCTCAACCGAGAGCCCCGAGGGGGTTCGTCAAACCCAGTAGTACTCCTTTTCATTACCCAGCCAACGTACAATTGTTAACGGTTCAATGTGCATGGGGGACTTTAGTTTAAGTACACTCTGTACCCATGAGGTATAAAAAAGTCTACAATTATCCAAAAGTTTGTATGTTGCATGCTTTCTTCCCAAAAGGAGTAAGTAAATAGTGGGGTAGTGAAACTCACCTCGAATACGATTCAAATTGAAAGTAAACTAGTGAGGTCAAAGTTGTTCTAGTGCCTAAATCATACAAGCACTATGAGTATTTGCTAAGCGATTCCTATAACCCTTAGTATCCAAACAATTCCCTTGTTTATTTGAAGTTTGACCAAATTTTGACTTTTTGTTGACTTTGACCAAAGTTTGACTTTTTGTTGACTTTGACAAAAGTTTGACTTTTGTTGACATTGAACAAAGTTTGACTTTTCGTTTGACTTTCGACTATAAGGTCCAAGTTGTTGACCGATGACTAAAAAGTCCAAGTCTCAATGTCCGAAGACCAAAGTTTGAGTTTTGTTGACCGTTGACCAAAATGTTGACATTTGACCAAATATTAAACTTTGACCAAAATGTTGACTGACGATCCGTTGATGACTTTTGACCAATATTCTAGACTTAGAATGATTATAGGATGTTCCTAGTCACAATTTAATCAAAAATCAAGTAATGTGCACTTAATCACTTTTCATACAATCCTATGGCTAAGTGACTTCTACCACTTTCAACGCCTCACAACTAAGACTAACCACTTAGTCAAATAATTCTAAGTTGACCCATAAAGTCAAAATTTAATTTACCACAATCAGTCTATTACAAATTACCGTTATTTTCACTAACCAATATGTAGATCATCCTTAACAAGTTTTCAATCATCAAAACCGATTCTTCCAACCAACCAAAACTTATAATTAAATTACCAAATAATACACACATATTCTTTCAAGTATTCGGTACAACATATATTTTTCTTGTAATTTCCCAATTCACACAATTATATAGAACTTTCACACTCTACAACAACCTAATTTCAGTCTCTATTTTAACATAACAGTACACAAATATTTGTCAAAAAATATATATTTTTTCAATTCATGCAATACTAATTGTATTAGATTCCTAATTCAATTTATAAGATTACAGAAGTGGAATTACACCCATATCCATTTTCAATCTCAAGTTATACAATTTACAACACAGCTCAGAAAATTTCTCTTTCAATAAGGATTGCAACCCGATTTTTGTAAATTAATAAAAACAAGCAAAAAATGTCCAAAAATTATGATTCTTGACTTTTTGAAAACTAGATTCAAATTAATTAATCATAGTATCAAAAATCAATCAGAACCACCACCGTATCATCATGTTATACAATCTACAATCTAAAATACATAATCTATCAACAAGCAAATTCAAACCAAAAGTCACAAAAATCTTGATTCTTATATACTTATGATCTTTAATCATCAAGGAACCATTTTCTATAATAAAATATCATGTATTTCATTATTTTACTAGTTTATAAAATAATATTAATGTACAAAAGGTTTCCATATTTTCTTTTATGACAAGACACAGAATTTCTTTTAATACCATCAAACTTGATCATTTTTTTATTTCTTATGATTTCATGTGTTTGGATACTCAATTCCACAATCCCAAATCAAAGAAACATAAATAAAATATATTAAACATGCTTACTTACTTGCTTGATCAATATTATACCACCATTTGTTCCAAGAATCACCCAACTTGAATATGATATTTTGAGAGTGTTTTAGAAAATTAAAATGTATGTGTGTGTGATGTGATATGCACGGCCAAAAGGGAGAAAAGAAAAGCTATAACATTCATTGTTATTTACTCATCATTAACATAATTATAAAGGCATAATCAATTTTATTAAACTTTAGGTTATGCCATTTTTTATTACATGTGACATGTTACATTCTATTATAAACATTTTCAAGTAATCATATGTTGTGTACTAATTTTTTTTATTACTTGTCATGTAATATATCATATGTTTTGTAATTTAATTGTTCAATCTCTTACAACATATGGGTATGCAACAACTAATCATGTAACAACTTAAGCATGTAACACAATTACATCTATCACATACAATACATGTAACATATCATATGTGACAAAATTATTATAACATATAGCATGTGTGAAAAGTTTATTATTCTAGTTATCAATAACTAGTTACTATTACTTAGGTCACCAACGACACCACTGACTCAATGTATGTATACATGACACTATATGTATGGGAGTTCATTAACTTAGTTAACAGAACTAATTGGTTTTACTGACAAAATCAACAAAATTTAACTTGGTATAGTTAACGGAGTTAACCTAAAAAATGCCGGGTGTCACATCATCCCCTTGTTGAAAGAATTTTCGTCCCGAAAATTAATATGCTACTAAGTACACCAGTCGACTTTCGTCTATATGTTTGGTCGTAGTAAATTCAGTAGACTTCATGTCAATATGCTTGTGCCACTAACATTTGGGTAGTGTCATTCGTATTTAAGCAAAATTTTCCATTTGTCAAATCATCCCCTTTCTGAAAGAAATTTCGTAACGATAACCATAGTTTCTTGATAGTGAAAGCGTCTGAATGATTGACAATAGAATATTAGGAAGTGCTAAGGCTAACGATTTTAATGTTGTTGGGAACCAAACAAGATTCAAGTATTCACTTGATTAGACATATTAAGATAAAATAAACTGAGAGTTTTGTCATACGAATATCCGATTAATGTTTGTAAAAGTTGATGCATTCAACCACGACTTTTTAAGAGTTTAGGAAAACCATTTTGATATAAACATCCAATTGTAAAGAAATGACAAGATTTCAAAAGTAGTAAAGGAGTTAAGTCTCGACAGTTCTATCTCATTTCCAAATAAGCTTAGTAATAGGTACGGCTACCATTGCGGAAGTGATACAAATGTTAAGGATTTAGAAAATAAGGCTTCTATAGCTCAAGGTGATGGTGGTTCATAAAGATGAATTTGTATATAAGAGTTACATTTACCGATCAAGTCCGGCAATCGAGCGAAGAATACTAATAAGTCTTGTTTCCTATTTTGGTCAATATGGTCATTTGAGTTCATGGAGCTCAATAATGCGGAAGCTTGTAACAGATTATAACATCCCAAAGATGTTCATAAGATTCGGATCACTATTATGCTGATTAGCCAAGGTTGAGTTTCTTCTATTCCACACGTGGAACCATTAAAAATAGATACTACGTGCCCAATTGAACTATGATTTAGAAGTCCTTTGACTTTTGCTTAATGTAGGAAGCTAGCGCTCTTTTAATCAGGGAGGTATGGTTTATCGGATTGGATCGTTACTCAACATAGGTAAGGTAGTAAAGTTTAGTGAAACGATTGTGTTCAACATAAATTTGAGGTTGATGGCGTGGACACGAAGGACAGGTGTCCAGAAACAAAGCGTTGATGAAACTGCTCGTACCAGAATTCTCATCAAAGTAATTTGGTTAAATTCAAAATTTCTCCATTTCTAATATCACGTGATTTGGAGATACCAAGGGAGTTACTTTAAGTGATCCAAGAGAGAAGAAAACAAATCCAAGGTGAGTGTTGAATACATTCGTTGATAATTGATGCTTTATCAAGGTTCAAAAACGGGACGAGCTCTTCCACTCTTAAACAGTGAAGTTAACCTTCCGGAAGGGATAAAATGTCATTTTAACCAAACAAGTAGTTGTTATAATCATTTTAACTGAACGAAGTCCAGAATTAGAAGTTGAAAGGAATGGTCAAAGTCTCGTTTCTTTCCTCTTTATTGTTAATACCCATGATTACAGAGGATTGTGCTTTTCCAATCAAACGAATTATGATTACACCAAATGGTGTTGCATCCAATAGGAGTTCGGGATAAATCAATAATGGAGATCATGGATATTAGCACCCATCTTCAATGAGGTTTTCTGATTGTTTGAAACAAGTCAAACGTCTTATGATGTTTGTATTTGTCTGGCCTCAAGGGACATGATATGGTTTTAGCCTAAGAGTTTTTCGCTATCACTGAGAATGAGAGACGTTGTTCAACTTTAACCATGTTTAACCAAATGCAGAATGCATATCTAATGGGTTATTTAATTTAGGCAGGCCTTGATGTGTTGTAAAACACACTTACTTTCCTTATCGTTTTATCATGATTTAATTGCTTTTTAGTTTAATTATTAAGAGGTATAGCTTGTTTTTGCTTAATTTTACAATGATGGATGTTTACTTGTAGGTTATGAGTTTTAATGAAGAAAAGTGGCAAGTTTGAAGACTCTAGGGGCATATTTGAGCAACTTTAAAGACTACAACTCAAGGCCCGACCCAAGCCCACAAGTTAGAAGCCTTACATGCATAATATATTAATTAAAAAAAGGAAAAAAGAACCCTAACAGCCCATCAATCCCGAAATCAGCCCCCAACTAGTAAAAAAAGATCCCTAAAAGCTCCCATTCAAGAGGAAAAATTCGTTTTTTGCAATTCTTGAGCCAAGGGAAGAAGAAGGAGGCTAAGGACAGATGTGGACACCAGCTACGGGTCATATACATTCATAATCTCAGCCATATAACCCTAAGTAATCATCCATAAACTTTGTCCTTTGTTCAAGAACCCTAACTTGTTAAGTTTAAGCTTTTTGTTGGATTGTTTTGCAAGTAATTTGAAGTTTGACTTGTGTTTGATTGTTCTTGATCATTGAATGAGTTTTATTATGTTTTGGTTGAGTTATTTGATGTTTATCCTAACTATATGCTGCTGTCCAAAATCAATGTTAGGCTAAACTAGTTAGTTCTACCTAGGTTATATGATTGTTGTTAGGTTTTAGTAAGTAGTTTGGATTGTTGATGATCATGGCTTAAATTGTTAATGTAAAGTTTGGTTTAACATTGAATTAGGTTGTGTTTAGTGGCTGTGAATTTGTTAATTACACTTATAAACCTCTTGCTTTAATTAATTGAATGAGTTTTGATTGATTGTTGCTTGTTAGGACACTTTACTTAGTGTTTAGGGTTTGTTTGCGGGTTGATCAACCGTAAGGTTTAAGTGAGTGTTTTAATTGAATATAATCAGCGGGTAGACACCTTCCTTGAGACCGAGAGGTGATAGTAAGTAAACTCGTCTCATAGCTTTTACTTGTTAGGATTAGGATCGCGCGAGAGCAGGTTCGGTTCTTGTCGGGTTTGGGTTTGTGAGCGATTAGTTGACCTAGTTTAAGTTAAACTGAATTGTTCCTCTATCCTTGGTTGCGTAGTATTCATCTCCATTAGGGTAGTGTGTCGGTGAGACCGATAGAAGAGTCGGCATTAGAGCACGTTAACAATTCGTCACCTGGTTTGTTCTTAAAATCAACTAAGTGTAGGTTAGGGCTTGTTAGTGAGACCGAGAGGTAATCTAGCTTCCTGAGTGAACCTTAGTTGTGTCATTCTTTAGGAACCGGTGCCGTGAGATTCTACAATCCAATAGCTTACTATACCTTCAATATGATTCTTACCTAGGTAGACGTTTTCTCCGATTGCAAGTAAGTTTCCAAGTTTTTTTAAGAGTTAACTTAAGTTAAGTTATGTCGAGTTAATTAATTAGTTAAAGTAAGTTAGGTTAAGTAGTTAATTATATTAAAAATCAATTAAATATTCTTAGGTGAGTTTTGGTTAGGGTGAAGTATTAAAAACGTTTTCACGTGTCCTTGTGTTCGATACTCGGACTTCCATAGTGTTATACTATTAGTGATCGGTACACTTGCCGGTTTTGTGTGGTTTCTTTAGGAGTCTTGTTAAATAAATTTTAAGCTTAGTTGTGAGAGCATCATATTACACACATCAAGTTTTTGGCGTCGTTGCCGGGGACACGGTTAGGACTCAAATGCCTAGTTGTGAGAGCTTAGTTGCGTAATAAGAACGACTCGAGTTTGGACTTATGACACACCCCGTTAAGCGAATTGCGGAAGCGTAAAACGGAAATGCAACAGATATAACTGGTATCAAATACATTGTTCATAATGAAACATTACTAATTAATTTACAATATATTATATCGTTCTAACATCTTTTACAAACTAAGTGATACAATCAAACCGGTTCTTCAAGTACTTTACTTCTAACTCAAATGCCCATGACATCAATCACCAATCAGACACGTAACGCACAGGAAATTACTTCTCATATCTGATTACCTGAAAAGCATGTTAAAATAGGTCAACTACGAATAGTTGGTGAGTTTCGTAAGTTTAACGAAATCAGTTCTGCGTATCACACAGTCATAGTTTGTATATACGCGCGTATGTAAACATATGTATTTACGTTTGTATAAATATATATACAGCCATATCCTTGTGTGTACATATGCACACATGTAAGTTTATAATATAAATTTGAAATTTCGGTAAAATCGTGGTTGTTTGTTCGTACTACCTGTTTCCAATTTCCGTGTTTAACCAACCACTGTTGACCCCCTTCCTTCCACAACGGTTCCACATAAACTCAACCACTGTGGCCCCCCTTCCGCCCACAACGGTTCCGCGTTAACATCAAACATTATATAGTGTACACGCAAATAATTAGTATATTCTACACCTAATATTTCCTACGGCTAATCACATAGCATGTATATAGACACATATACACATATAGTATTTATCACGTATCACCAGATACTGTAGCTCCCCATCCGCCCACAATAAGCATAATCACATTATTCTCTTAACATTCATGTCATAATCAAGTTAGTTCGTTTAATAAGTTGCAGCAGAACTTGGCTCATAAGCCATACTCAACTTTAGTTTATAAGTTGCAGCAGAACTTGGCTCATAAGCCATACTCAACTTTAGTTTATAAGTTGCAGCAGAACTTGGCTCATAAGCCATACTCAACTTTAGTTTATAAGTTGCAGCAGAACTTGGCTCATAGGCCATACTCAACTTTAGTTTATTACTATTGTGGCCCCCTTTCTGCCCACAATAGCCCCATAATCATCACAGACCAAGTTATCTCCAAAATTAGTTATGTTTAACATTACATAACATGTTTGTATAAACCTGCTGTCATGGGTAATTTCATTATGTTTTGCAAATTCGTATTATCTCCACTTAATATATCAATCAACGATAATAATCATCTTTCATCAGCACGTAGTCAATCATTATGTTTGTAGGGACTTTTCATATATAATTGTTCAGATATATATTATGTCTCAAATCGTTTTCAGATTGATAACGTGTATAAACATGCTTTCCACCCCAAAAGTTCGTAAAACAGTTTAGAAAGTGGGGGTCGTGAAACTCACCTTATTGTAGTTCGCACAGAAATTACGTATCAATAAGTCAGATGCCTCGTTTATAGCCTGATTCCTATAAACGGTATTGTATCGTTAATACTAGTACAGTGTTCAAGCTAAGTCGGGCTGTATAGATAATCTGGGTATAGCTGTTAGGTCCAGAACATGACCATAGTCTTAGATTGTGACGTTGTATACTATGAAATGTTTAAAACTGGATTTGGCTCAGTTTCACCGTTTTCCGAGCCTAGCTCAGTTGATCGTTTATACGTTTCGGGATTTGGTAAGATCACATAAACTTAAGTAAATATATTGATTGATAAAATGATTTGATTTATGAAAGAATTTTAAGGTTTCGGTGTCTGGTTTGATCGCAGGGTTCGTTTCCGTTTTCACACGGGTTTGATTATACAAAACGCGCCCAATCCACCCGATTTGTCCGGAATTTTCGTAACAAGTTCGTTTTTATCAATATCATTCAAAAATATGATATTTGACCACTTTTGACATTTTGACATACCAATCAGTCCGTTAAACACAAAACTGCCGGTTTCGTTAAAACAATTATAATTTAAATCTTTGATTAATCATAACTAAATATGTACTTATATATAAATTATATAAATTTTTGTAAAAATACATTAAGACATGGAGATCTTTATAAAAATATTTCCAGAAATTTTATGATTAATTATTTATTTATAAAAATTCATTTAATAGGTTATAATCGTGTAATAAATGGCCCGTTTATATCAAACGACCTCCGAAAAATCCGATAATTTTTACCAATGGCCTCAATGTTATTACATAGCCCCTGCAAAATTTCCAGAACCTAACTCTTTTGACAAAATGCCTTTTTGTGCGTTTTTCGGCTGTTAAAATTCGGTTTAACCATGATTGCACAAACCATACTTAGGCATTTCCAATAATTCCCAAACTTTACCAGTGATCTTAACATCCCACATTAAACTCCAAAACCAAGTTTCATAATTTTTCAACATGTTTAGCTATTTTTCCCAAATAAACGCTCATAAACGGAAATAAATTCACCAAATATTCTCCGTTTATCAAAAAATTACCAAATTTGAACAGGGACTCATTTATATGATCCCTAATGTCCCTGCAAGTTTTCACAAGCTAACAACAAGCACGTCACAACCTAATACTAAACAGCCCCTAAACGAGTGTTACGGGTTTACCTTGTCGGTTTTCGATAAATTTTGCTAGCTTAAACGATTCTCCGGGTCTCGGGTTGCAAACTCAGTATATCTACATATCATATAACACCAAACCAAGCATAAATCATCCATGTAACAGCCTTGATAATTAGGGTTTCGGTTTTGGGTTCAAACCGAACTTTCTAACCGTAAAAACGTTGTATTCATGTTCTAATCCGTGTTTTTGACCAAAAAAGTATATGTTCCTGGTTTGTAAACATGTTTAACATCAAAACATAATTTTACTTGATTTTTAGGGTTTTTGGATGGTTAAACATGTTTAAAACTAACTAAAACATGTTTATATGTTAATTATATGCATCAAACTTGGTTAAATCTTTATGAAATTTGATCTTACCTTAAGGTTTTGAAAGGGAGTTGAGAGAACAGGGGTTTGGAGCTGCTGTGGACTTCAAATGTTTGAGAATTAAATTGAATAACAATGACTTAAGGAGTAAGGTATGTATATAAAACAAATGTGATGTTTGGTGGGGCTGTCCGATCGGAATGCTTGGAGACCCATTAATGGGCTGTTTTGGCCCATTAATCTAACCATACAAGCCCAAACATGAAAAGCCCACTTCAAATTTAGTTCGGGTTCGGTTTTTCGCGAGAAAATTAATTCGGGTGTGAGAAATAGCGTAAAAACGAGTGTTTTTCAGCTTATTTTTGTAAAATAAGGAAAACGTACTGACTCGTTGTAAAATTCCAAAATATTTTCACGGATTGCTTAGAACATGTCATATAAGTGTTTTATAAGTCTTTTTCGGCTTAACGGATGCTACAATGCTTGTTTTGATATTAACGATTGCGTTTAAGCTTATAGCGTATCGATAAACGAAACCTTTTTCGTTTAAAGAGTTTTAAACGTACTGGGGCCTAAATATCAATATGTTAGCCTCTATAACATATATATAACTCGTATATGACCCCTCAGTATGTATACGGGTCATAATTAGTATCAGTCGGTTACTCGTTTAAGCACTACGAATTAACCGATTTATCGTTTACTTGTTACGTAATGAATATAGTGTACCTCGTTTTGTCATGAATGTCACATTCTCCCCTCGTTAAGAAATTTCGTCCCCGAAATTCAATATGCCAAATATGCTCTTTTTGAGGAAAATTTTATAATCATTTGTTTTGGAATTCGTTTTTCTGTTTCCGAACACGTTTGATTCCCCGTTGTGGATTCCACTGGATTTTATTCAATAAGATTTTATTGTGTCACAACTGTTTGATTTTTTTTTTTTTTTTTTTTTTTTTTGTTTTTTTCCACTCAGTATTTCCATGAGTCTCTTTATAGAGTTTAGCTGTATAAAAGTTTTCAAATAGTACTAATTCCGCCATGTCAGTAAGGCACTCATTTTGATTCGATATATATATATACATATATATATATATAATGGGAATGAGATAATTTTGCTTAATACGTTACGGTTCGAGGCAATTTTGTACAGTTCCATGTATTTTAGAATCAGCTCATCGTTTTCCTCAACTCAACTAACAACTTTCAAAATTTGATAACTTCTCGTATTTCTCAGTATAGCCCTCTTGTTAGCCTTAGGCGGCCTTCGGTTTGTTATTAATATTACGAGCTTTATTTATGGTTATCGAAATCGAATTGGATTTTGTATTTTGGATGTCGCCAATTTTTCAATTTCAATAAGATGGCGAGTTACATTCTTGCTCGTATAATATAGTATATAGGCGTTTGCATAATATTACGATGATTGTTAATGTACGAGGATTGAAATTACCGGTCTTACTCTCCTCTAATGTTTGAATAGTTTATTTGATTTGATTGTCTTATAAAGGATTATAGATTGTGCTTAGGCCAATTAGGGATTTAAAATTTCATACCCAATTCACCAAGAGTAAAATTTTGTTAAGGCTTTTTCAGTTGGATAGTTGTTACCATTCGGAAGAAAGTATTCGGAGTGGATTAGTCAAGAAACTATCATTTAGCTGGCATTGCTTTCTCAGGATGTTTTAGGAATATGTGTTAAGAGATCCATTGTAGTTTGTTTCCCACTTCCAATGGGGTATCTCGAATTGTTGTAGCATCTCCGAGGATCTTTTGTATTCCCCGTTAACTTATAATAGTGCACACTTTACAACATATGTGCCTATGATTCCTTCATATATTTCGCTTGCATCTATATACTATTACTCAGTTTATCCGCACATCTGGCCTGGCTTTTCCTTGTTCATCACTCAGTTTGCTATAAAAGTTTAAAGTTCAAGTTTCGGTACGGATAGTGTAGATTTCCTCATCCGTGTTTCGTCATTGGGGTACTAGGTTTTGTTCCGTGTACCGGATCACTTCTTTATCTAGAAGAGGTAGTATAACCGTTTTATTTCTATATATAACCTTCATTTGAACTCAATTAACTAGTCCATACTGACTATTACACAATGACTCCCCACTCTCACCGGGAGTGCATTAATAGGGAATAGCTAGTTATTTAGGTTAAGAGGGTAATTTTTCGAGTAATATGGTTAATATTTATAGTCTTACTTTTGGTGGTTTCTATAGTATACAGAATTGTTATTTTACTAGACAGTATATTTTCCAAGGTAATAACTTGTAGGAACGAAACGTCTATCAGTGTCCATAATCAATAAACTAAAGTATATTAGGCATTACTAAGAACGTACCTGTTACAACATTTGTTCTATCCGATTTATTCACAATACTTGACCCCTAGTCGAGTTGGACGTCGATGTCGGTCCTTGCCTTTGTCTTTCCATCGCAATTGGGTTCAATCTAGGGCAGTCTTTCTTGATGTGCTCCATACTACCACACTCATAACAGGCATTACGGTTTATTATGGGTTGGTTTTGGTAGACTGGTTGTTGTCGTGTTGGTTGCGGTTGGGGTAGTTGTGAGTCCTGGAGTTGGGTTGGTAGATTTATAGTATTCATGACGGTTCTACAATTTCGGGCATAGTGTCCCACCTTCCCACATTTGTGACACACATTGGTCCGACATTCACCAATATGATGATAACCACATTTTCCACATCTAGGCAAAAGCCCGTTATACTTATTTTGCTTCACATCGGAACTGATCATAGCGTAATTTTGTATTGCAAGGCGCGCGCATTTATTCCGTTGTCTTTCTTGTATTCCCGCTCCATAATTGGTTCGTTTTGTACCAGATGATTCCCCGGGCATTCTTAATGAACCACTTCTAATCAAATCAGAAGTTACAATGCCGGCTTGTAACACGGCATTTTCGAAAGTTACAGGGCCAGTTGAATTAACCAAACTCCTGACTTTGGGGGCTAAACCCCAAATGTAGCGTTCAGTACGTTTAGATTCTGGGGTAACTAACCATGGGACTAGACGAGCCAGTTCGTTAAAGCGATGGGTATACTCCAAGTGATCTGCACCCTTCATTTCCAGATTCCAAAGTTCTTGCTCTAATTTCTGAATTTCGTTTATCGGACAAAAGCGTGTTATCATAAGATTTTTAAGTTCTGTCCAAGACATACGATTGGTTGCCTCTTGTCCTTGGATTTGCACAACAGTATTCCACCACATCAGCGCGTGGTCTACAAATGTAGAAGTAGCAAATTTGACAATACAAGCTGGTGGACAGTTAGTGATATTAATGATGGATTCAGTCTTTTCGATCCACTTTACCAGTCCATTTGGTCCTTCAGTACCACTAAATTCCATAGGTTTACATAGCATGAAGTTCTTAAGTTGATATCCGTATTGCGGGGGATTTTGATTGTTACAACTATTGTTCAAGTTCGGTAGGAGATTATCATTATTGAAAGTAATATTGGTATTCAACGGGGGAGTATTAGTTGCGATAGTATCAGTATTTTTCGGGGGAGCATTTGTGGTTGTATTAGTATTTGTCGAGGGATTAGTATTTACAGCCGCGTTAGCGTTCGGCACTTGATTTGTATTCATAGTTGTATGGATACCAGCAGCGAATTGTGCTGCTATTGTCGGAAGTACTGTTTGTAGTTGTCGAGCGATCATCTCGGCTATATCTGCCTCAGACAACATGTTTACTTTCTTCGGGGCCATTCTAATATAAAAACCAGTTATCTCACAATTAACAAAATTCACATATGCTAATAATCACAAAAAGGGATTACAATAACAAGTAATCAGGTATTTCAATTAACACGTATGTATCACACAGGTTTGTTCTCGAGTCTGAATACTAAGGATAGTATATAAAATTAGCCTAGCAAACACCAAAGTTTGCATATATATTAAAAGTTGTCATCTCATGACAAGAAATTTTAACCCAATAGGGGTCAATGTTTGTATTAAAAATGCCCAAATCGTCCTCCATATTAGCATAGTGCACCACCATATGCTTGTATGAAGTATCAGAAACTATACACGACAATACCGTACTATCCTTATCTATCAAAGCACGCGTTATAACAATTATAAATAATTCACAACTTGTACGACAATTGTTCCAATATGATCCCATTATTGGGAAGCTGTTTTTGTTCGGTCTCTCCCGTAGGTAGATATTTGCTCGCTACGAGTTTAATCAGTATGTTATAGTGGGAATGCACGTGTATATTTCACCTGACTTCTAAATGTTGTTAACTAATATTGTAAAATACATATTCTTTCGTCAGGTCATTCTGTATTCGTAGGCATGCCGGACTTAATAAAAGTAATAGTTTGCTGGTTGGAGGTAATTAGGTTTCACTCCAGTCGGGGCACGTCATCATTTCATGAGCATGAGATTTCTCTCCTACAGTAACCAATTGAAATAGGAAAAATATAGGAGAGGTTGGATGTTCTTATTCATAAATGGTTCAAAGAGTTTGCTAGTAAAGGAGGTTCATCAGAGTTAGTTGTACTGGTAAATTGTAAAGGGAATTATTATTATTATTAATATCTCTTTTGAAATATCATTAGTATATTATATGTACTGGTAGTCACGGTCTGTTTATAGAATTGGGGAATCAATAAAGTAGTTATTATATTTATAATTCTATAAGTTGGATTCATCACTAAGTATTTCCCCCGGGATGGTGTTTGTTTTTCAAACAACAGAAATCGAAGGATGACCAGAAAATAGTTTAGTTTAGTGTCAAAGAAACGAGTACATGAAATAAAGGTTAGACCCAGGCTGAGAGGTATTATATGTGTATATATATATTCTTGAAATCATTATCTGTAGGACACGCCTCTCGTGATTCATTCCCCGGCCTTGTATATTAGGTTCCTTAGTGGTTTCGTCATATCACCAGATTTAGTTTGAAGTCGGTTAAGCGCTCTCGTATTCTCGTTTACAGGAAACACCGGTTCTTTATCTGTCGTAAAGCTACCCGATCTCGACATCTTTCGGTGCAATCGTTAATCAGAAGAAAACGTTTTTCGGTAGCTTAGATCATCGTAAAGGATATTATTAATTAATACCGAAGTTAAATATTTTATTTGTTACGAACAGGTATAATATAAATTTTGATACGATATAATTTTAATCATAATATAAATTAATATTAATTATAACCGAATATAATATTCGTTACAACAAGATTCAATATCATCGGTAGTACCGTACGCACACATATCCCTATATCTCATCTCAGATAAGCACGTATGCACATTTCATATATACTTCACGTCACCTTTATGCACGTATGTTGCCATTTTTACCTATCAATATGTTCCGCGACTTCACCCCGAATTCCCTCGTACAAGCAAGTCTGTTATTACGTTCCGGACCATAATAACTCACTTGCCCTACGAGTTCATCCCGGCATCCATCAGTATCTATCGTTACTCATTAATAAATTTCCCAGTGATAATCGAGCCTACGGTTATATTATAGGTATCCTAAGGGATAACCTAATCCTTTATAACCAATGGCTCTGATACCAACTTCTGTCACACCCCGTTAAGCGAATTGCGGAAGCGTAAAACGGAAATGCAACAGATATAACTGGTATCAAATACATTGTTCATAATGAAACATTACTAATTAATTTACAATATATTATATCGTTCTAACATCTTTTACAAACTAGGTGATAAAATCAAACCGGTTCTTCAAGTACTTTACTTCTAACTCAAATGCCCATGACATCAATCACCAATCAGACACGTAACGCACAGGAAATTACTTCTCATATCTGATTACCTGAAAAGCAAGTTAAAATAGGTCAACTACGAATAGTTGGTGAGTTTCGTAAGTTTAACGAAATCAGTTCTGCGTATCACACAGTCATAGTTTGTATGTACGCGCGTATGTAAAAATATGTATTTACGTTTGTATAAATATATATACAGCCATATCCTTGTGTGTACATATGCACACATGTAAGTTTATAATATAAATTTGAAATTTCGGTAAAATCGTGGTTGTTTGTTCGTACTACCTGTTTCCAATTTCCGTGTTTAACCAACCACTGTGGACCCCCTTCCTTCCACAACGGTTCCACATAAACTCAACCACTGTGGCCCCCCTTCCGCCCACAACGGTTCCGCGTTAACATCAAACATTATATAGTGTACACGCAAATAATTAGTATATTCTACACCTAATATTTCCTACGGCTAATCACATAGCATGTATATAGACACATATACACATATAGTATTTATCACGTATCACCAGATACTGTAGCTCCCCATCCGCCCACAATACGCATAATCACATTATTCTCTTAACATTCATGTCATAATCAAGTTAGTTCGTTTAATAAGTTGCAGCAGAACTTGGCTCATAAGCCATACTCAACTTTAGTTTATAAGTTGCAGCAGAACTTGGCTCATAAGCCATACTCAACTTTAGTTTATAAGTTGCAGCAGAACTTGGCTCATAAGCCATACTCAACTTTAGTTTATAAGTTGCAGCAGAACTTGGCTCACAGGCCATACTCAACTTTAGTTTATTACTATTGTGGCCCCCTTTCTGCCCACAATAGCCCCATAATCATCACAGACCACGTTATCTCCAAAATTAGTTATGTTTAACATTACATAACATGTTTGTATAAACCTGCTGTCATGGGTAATTTCATTATGTTTTGCAAATTCGTATTATCTCCACTTAATATATCAATCAACGATAATAATCATCTTTCATCAGCACGTAGTCAATCATTATGTTTGTAGGGACTTTTCATATATAATTGTTCAGATATATATTATGTCCCAAATCGTTTTCAGATTGATAACGTGTATAAACATGCTTTCCACCCCAAAAGTTCGTAAAACAGTTTAGAAAGTGGGGGTCGTGAAACTCACCTTATTGTAGTTCGCACAGAAATTACGTATCAATAAGTCAGATGCCTCGTTTATAGCCTGATTCCTATAAACGGTATTGTATCGTTAATACTAGTACAGTGTTCAAGCTAAGTCGGGCTGTATAGATAATCTGGGTATAGCTGTTAGGTCCAGAACATGACCATAGTCTTAGATTGTGACGTTGTATACTATGAAATGTTTAAAACTGGATTTGGCTCAGTTTCACCGTTTTCCGAGCCTAGCTCAGTTGATCGTTTATACGTTTCGGGATTTGGTAAGATCACATAAACTTAAGTAAATATATTGATTGATAAAATGATTTGATTTATGAAAGAATTTTAAGGTTTCGGTGTCTGGTTTGATCGCAGGGTTCGTTTCCGTTTTCACACGGGTTTGATTATACAAAACGCGCCCAATCCACCCGATTTGTCCGGAATTTTCGTAACAAGTTCGTTTTTATCAATATCATTCAAAAATATGATATTTGACCACTTTTGACATTTTGACATACCAGTCAGTCCGTTAAACACAAAACTGCCGGTTTCGTTAAAACAATTATAATTTAAATCTTTGATTAATCATAACTAAATATGTACTTATATATAAATTATGTAAATTTTTGTAAAAATACATTAAGACATGGAGATCTTTATAAAAATATTTCCAGAAATTTTATGATTAATTATTTATTTATAAAAATTCATTTAATAGGTTATAATCGTGTAATAAATGGCCCGTTTATATCAAACGACCTCCGAAAAATCCGATAATTTTTACCAATGGCCTCAATGTTATTACATAGCCCCTGCAAAATTTCCAGAACCTAACTCTTTTGACAAAATGCCTTTTTGTGCGTTTTTCGGCTGTTAAAATTCGGTTTAACCATGATTGCACAAACCATACTTAGGCATTTCCAATAATTCCCAAACTTTACCAGTGATCTTACCATCCCATATTAAACTCAAAAACCAAGTTTCAGAATTTTTCAACATGTTTAGCTATTTTTCCCAAATAAACGCTCATAAACGGAAATAAATTCACCAAATATTCTCCGTTTATCAAAAAATTACGAAATTTGAACAGGGACTCATTTATATGATCCCTAATGTCCCTCCAAGTTTTCACAAGCTAACAACAAGCACGTCACAACCTAATACTAAACAGCCCCTAAACGAGTGTTACGGGTTTACCTTGTCGGTTTTCGATAAATTTTGCTAGCTTAAACGATTCTCCGGGTCTCGGGTTGCAAACTCAGTATATCTACATATCATATAACACCAAACCAAGCATAAATCATCCATGTAACAGCCTTGATAATTAGGGTTTCGGTTTTGGGTTCAAACCGAACTTTCTAACCGTAAAAACGTTGTATTCATGTTCTAATCCGCGTTTTTGACCAAAAAAGTATATGTTCCTGGTTTGTAAACATGTTTAACATCAAAACATAATTTTACTTGATTTTTAGGGTTTTTGGATGGTTAAACATGTTTAAAACTAACTAAAACATGTTTATATGTTAATTATATGCATCAAACTTGGTTAAATCTTTATGAAATTTGATCTTACCTTAAGGTTTTGAAAGGGAGTTGAGAGAACAGGGGTTTGGAGCTGCTGTGGACTTCAAATGTTTGAGAATTAAATTGAATAACAATGACTTAAGGAGTAAGGTATGTATATAAAACAAATGTGATGTTTGGTGGGGCTGTCCGATCGGAATGCTTGGAGACCCATTAATGGGCTGTTTTGGCCCATTAATCTAACCATACAAGCCCAAACATGAAAAGCCCACTTCAAATTTAGTTCGGGTTCGGTTTTTCGCGAGAAAATTAATTCGGGTGTGAGAAATAGCGTAAAAACGAGTGTTTTTCAGCTTATTTTTGTAAAATAAGAAAAACGTACTGACTCGTTGTAAAATTCCAAAATATTTTCACGGATTGCTTAGAACATGTCATATAAGTGTTTTATAAGTCTTTTTCGGCTTAACGGATGCTACAATGCTTGTTTTGATATTAACGATTGCGTTTAAGCTTATAGCGTATCGATAAACGAAACCTTTTTCGTTTAAAGAGTTTTAAACGTACTGGGGCCTAAATATCAATATGTTAGCCTCTATAACATATATATAACTCGTATATGACCCCTCAGTATGTATACAGATCATAATTAGTATCAGTCGGTTACTCGTTTAAGCACTACGAATTAACCGATTTATCGTTTACTTGTTACGTAATGAATATAGTGTACCTCGTTTTGTCATGAATGTCACAACTTACCTTGTTGACTACTTGTTTTTCTTATTTGTTTTGTTTGTTAGTTTAAAATAATTTAGCTAATTTTAGTTTATTTCGTTTAGTTTAATAGTTGTATGCGACGTAATCGATCTCTAGGACCACCAGAAACCGAAGGATTTTCCGAACCAGAGAGAGAGCTTCGTGAGAGACGTCGTATAAACCCGTCTTCCAGTTCATCTACGTCCGTCGGTAATACATTCTCTTCTCCTACTTTTTCTGAACCGTCATTAGGGATTGGATTATGGGCGACGCGAATCCACCACCGAGGAGGACAGTTGCAGACCGGGCCCGTCCGGTCTATGCTAGCGCGAGATCTAGCATTTCTCCACCAGCTATAGGAGTTCAAACGACTTGGCAGATTCCATCTAATGTTCTGAACACGATTGCTCATTCTGCTCAATTTCACGGGTTACTCCATGAGAACCCACATGCTCATATCACTCGCATTACACGAATTGCGACACGTTTCATCTTGCCGGCGTATCTGAAAACGCCATCAAACTCCGAATCTTTCTGTTCTCACTTGTTGATTATGCAAGTCTGTGGCTTGAGTCCCTCCCACAGGGATCCATTGATACTTGGGCTGCCATGCAGACCAAATTTCTTGAAAAATACGATCCTCAGGCTAAAGCCGCTCGTTTGCGTAACCAAATCCATTCTTTCTAAATGGAGGACACCGAGAGCTTCTACGAGGCGTAGGAGAGATTTAAAAATCTACTTGCTTTATGTCCGAACCATGGCCTACAAGATAGGGCAGTTGTTGAGAAGTTCTACAACGGAGTGACGTACGCGGCTCAGACCATGCTCGACACAGCTGCGGGAGGTAACCTATTGACAAGGAAGGATACGGATGAGTGCATTGATCTGTTCAACAGGTTAGCCATGAGTGCATACAAGCGACCAACAGCTAAGAGTACCAAAACCGTCGACTCCTTATCACGCGGCATGCATTCGGTCGACACGAGCACCGCACTTGCGGCACAGGTTGAAGCGTTAGCAAAGATCGTGAAGGACTTGCAGGTGAAAAGTAAGTTATTCGAGATCTGTAGAGGGGGGCATGATACCGTTCAGTGCCCCGAAGGTTTCCAGGAGGAAGCAGTCGACTTCGTTAATAATCCAAACCGAAATTAAAACTCTTTCAATTCTTATAATTCGGGGTGGAGGGGTAACCAAAATTCCAACTGGAGGAACGGAAATCAGTCCGGCTTCCAGCAACGCATAGACTATTCCAGGATTCCAGTGAGGGAACGAGAAGTGGGGAGAAGAAGCCCACGTTAGAGGAGATGATGGCACAACAGACACAGATGCTGTCGCAGTATATGACTCGGGGGGACTCTCGTCACAAAGAGACTCAAGAGAAATTTCGGGAGCACGAGTCATTCATGAGAAATCAAGGAGCGTCGATTCAAAATCTTGAGCGTCAGATGGTAGAGATAGAAAGTCGTCTAAATGAGAGGTCGCCAGATACACTTCCAAGTAACACTGAACAAAATCCGAAGGCGTTCGCGAAGGCTGTGACGACGAGGAGCGGTGCAGGGGCAGGTAGCGAGCCCGTGATTCAAGAAGCGACGAGAGGAGTTGTTAAAGAATCTGCGGTAGATGTAGAGGAGCAGGTAGACGAGGAGATTCAGTTGGAGTCTCCACCGGCCAGGGTGCATCAGAGGCACAGCCCAGGAAGTACAGCACAGGCCGAGAACCAGCCACTACCCAGCACACCACCGAGAGTCTACAAACCTAGACTCCCATATCCCGGGAGAGTCCATAGGGATAGAGACGAGGAGCAGAACTCCAAATTTCTTGATCTTCTGAAGCAACTTCATCTTAATGTCCCTTTCCTTGAGGCACTTACGCAAATGCCCAAATATGCAAAGTTCCTTAAGGATATTCTTTCGAACAAAGAGAAGCTAGCCGAAGTCTCCTCCATTCCCCTGAGTGCTGGTTGCTCTGCAGTCTTGCAGAGAAAGTTACCAGAAAAGATGTTCGATCCTGGGAGTTTCACGATTCCCTGCATCTTGAGTGATAATATGGTTGTTCATGCGCTGGCGGATCTTAGTGCCAGTATTAATCTCATGCCGTATTCCGTGTATCGCAAGTTGGGTCTAGGCGAACCGAGGCCTACTCGTATGAGTATCCAGCTTGCTGATCGTTCTGTGAAATACCCCCGAGGGGTGGTCGAGAACATGTTTGTTCGTGTCGACAAGTTCATCTTCCCGATGGACTTTGTCATCCTGGACATGAACGATGATGATAGTGTCCCACTTATCTTGGGCCGACCATTCCTTGCCATTGCACATGCGTTGATCGACGTCTGCGAGGGTAAGTTGATCTTAAGTGTTGGGGATGAGAACGTTACTTTTGACGTTCGACAGTCAATGAAACACCCTAAGTCTGCTGATGACTCCTTTTACTTCATTGATACCATCATGGAGCATGTCGGGGAGTTTCTCAGCGAAATCTGTGGAGGATCTGCCTCCGACACCCAGATTCTCGATAGGGAGATTCCAGAGATTTAGACGGTTGCCGTAACTAATCAGTCCTTAGATGACGACACCGAGTCGCATATCCCTGAATCTGGCGTGTCTACTAAGATCGTACGAGACGATACGATGGACCGACCTTCCGTCGAGATTCCTCCTTCTTCCTTAGAGATTAAGGATTCGCCTGCCCACCTTGAGTATGCGTTTTTAGATGAAGAGAGGAAGCTGCCGGCTATCATTGCATCTACTTTGACGGAGGTCAAGAAGGCGAATGTGGTTGTCTTGGATATCGAGGGTTGTCATGAAGAGCTTGTGGAGGATACCTCTATGGAAGTAGATGATACACAATTTGACCCGGGAGGTGACATTGAAGGAATAGGAAGATTAATTTTCTGGGAGACATCACAGAAGAGGGAACATGTATACTTGGATCAAACGAACTTGAAAGTGAGGATACGACATACGAAACAAAATAAAAAATTGACACACAGCAAAGATGACATCCTCCTTCATTACACGACTCGTATAAAGTTTGGTCCGGGTAAGTATAAGTCTTGGTGGTCTGACCCGTTTCAGATTTTCAAAATCTCTTTAAATTTTTCTGGTAAGTTTTTCCCGACTAATAGTAGACAAATAAAACGAAACTGGTCGAGTGGGAAACGGATAAAGGAGAAGCCACCTGATTGAAATTGAGATTTGGGGTCAGGCTGAGGACCCGTTAAACTAAGCGTTCTCTGGAGGCAGCCCGAGATTTAGAGTTTTGTTTTTTTTACTTTTGTTATTTAAAAATAGAAAATACAAAAAAAAATAAATATTTAATAAAAATCAAAAAAATTAAAAAAATTCAAAAACACAAAAATATGTTTATTTCTTATGTTTTTGTTTTCTGTTTTGTACGCCGCTACATGCGAGCGAGTTTGAGTTTTTACAGGTATTATTATGCGCATGGTAGCTCTGATGGCGTTTTGGAACTGGTTCACCCTAGGTTGCGGCCGCAAATGAAATGCTATACGGTCGTTCGATTCATACACAGCTGATGAAGAAGCTGAATCTAAACCAGGGGAGTAACCCGTTCTTATTTTATTTTCTGCTATTTTAAGTTTTACATTTTGCTTTAAGTTTTAATTTTTTTTTTCAGTTTTTATTTTATTTTATTTCTTTTCCTTGATCTCATCGAGGACGATTTCGTTCTAAGTGTGGGATGAGAATTTATTTTACTTAGTTGTAGGAAAAATTTAAAAAAAAAATTAAAAATTATATAAAAAGTTTTAAAGAAAAAATGTCCCATGAAAATTATTTTTATTCTACGTTAAGCAGGAAATGATATTATTACCAATGTGCTAACGAACTATCGGATACTTTTGAAATATATAATATAATAATAAAAGAAGGGATGGTTTGCATATCTGATTTTGGGATGTGTCGGTAGGCCCAACTAGCTTTGATAGTCCTCTTTAGCAGTTATATATATATATATATATATATATATATATATATATATATATATATATAATTTGAAAAACGGTTGTTGGTACATGTGTGTCAGTAGTTCATAGTCTAGCACTTGTAATCGAGTCTGTAATGTAATTATGTTTATGATTATATTTATGTTTTTGTAATACGCGAAGTTGTCAACAAGTTCGCTCTGGCGAACTTGTTGAACCAGCGAAGTTATTGACAACTTCGCCTATGGCGAAGTTGTCGTGTATATAAACTGTTCAGCGGAACAGTTTATGTGTTGGTCGTTTAGGGTTTTGTTTCAGTTGTTCAGTGAACGTGTTACGTGTCATTGTCTGTAATAGTGACCTCGGGTCACGTGTTTGTTATCAATATAACGTGTTTGGTTTATTGCTTGTGTGTTCGATCTCTACATACTCTACACTCGTATCTACCTACGCAGGGATTCCGCACCTGCGTTGTTAGCGATATCCCGTGTACGATCCGTCCAGGAACCTACAATTGGTATCAGAGCCATCGGCTCGATTGTGAGGTTCGGGATTTCACGCGGGTGTAGAAAACGTCTCGTTTGACCTATTTGCGGGACGTGTTTTTGTTGGGATTGTGTTTTGCTCGTGCTTGACAGTCATTTTCAAGCCATTGCATTGATCGGAAACTGCTGGATTGACGAAAACAGATCTGAACAGTTTCCTTGTTCATCGGGCGAAGTTACCGTTCTTCGGGCGAAGTTACCATTATTCAGGCGAAGTTGCCGTCACTGGATTTAGGGTTTCGGCGAAGATATAAGGATTAGCGAAGTTAACCACAACTTCGCTTACCTCATAAGTTCGCCTTAGCGAAGTTATCCGCAACTTCGCTTTCCACCCAAGTTCGCTTACCTCCTAAGTTCGCGCATTCCAAGCGAAGTTATTTTTAACTTCGCCAAGTCAAGCGAATTTAAGACCCAGCGAAGTTCTCTTTTCAGCGAAGTTAACTTTCAAGCAAAGTTATTCTTAACTTCGCCTACTGAGCTGTTTTAATATTTTTTTATTTATTTTCAGGTTTTTCAGGTTTTCGCAAGGATGTCGTCAATTAACATCTCCGATTTGGTCAAGATGGAAGTAGAAGCGGGGTCTGCCACTAAGGCCCCGAGGCTGATGAAAGGAACTGACTTCGTGGCATGGAAGGACAGCTTCATCCAATACATTAAATACCAGGATGCCAAAATGTGGGTGTGCATCCAGGATGGATATATCCCTCCAACTATGCAATACGAAGGCCGGGATGTGGTTAAGAAGTATAGCAAAATGGAGGACGAAGAAAAGAAAATGTACGAGGCCGAAAGCAAGGCCCATGCTGCGATAACAATGGCACTTCCTCAAGAGGTTCTCCATACGTTCCGAAAGTACACTTCTGCGAGAGAGCTTTGGGATGCTCTTGAAAATAGATTCGAGGGGAATGTGGGTATCCGTGCATCAAAGATCAAACTCTTAAAGACCCAGTTCTCCGTCTTCAAATTTTTGAAGAACGAATCACTGGATGATATTATCACCAGATACTATCATCTAATGACAGAGCTTAGCAATTATTCGATTGCCTATCGAGAAGAAGAGATTGTTGAAAAGCTTCTCGATGCTCTCCCACCGAAGTGGGAAATGTACACCGTTCTTATGAGGGAAGACAGAGACTTTCCAAATTATGATCTGGAAACAGCAGTAAACAAGCTCAGAACTTATGAGCTTAATATGGTTCGAAAAGAAACACCAACAGATCAGATACAAGACCCTGGTATGTATGGTGCAAAGATTAACTCAGGCTCAAGTTCGAGGCCTGAATCTGCTGCTTTTTACTCGAAAGGGGAGTCAGGTCCTGACTCTTCTCATGAAGGAAACGTTTCTGTGAACATGAACGGTGATGTCAGTTTCGTTGCTGGAGGATCAAGTACTTCAAAGCCTCAAGCATCCACAAGTGGTTTCTCTGCAAATGCCTCAAGCAATAATTATTCCAAGATGCCTATGAGTGTAAAATCTGCTGAAGAGCAGTTTGCAGTCTATGCATCATTTATTGCTTCCTACAAAAACTACATCCAGGGGAAGATTGTGGACCCTGCTGTACTGGATGAGGACTACGACCAGATCGATGCTGATGATCTGGAGGAGATGGATTTGCAATGGCAAATGGCAATGATTGTGAGGCGTGTAAAACGGTTTATGAACAAAACCGGGAGAAAGTTTGTTGGTGGTAGGCCCGGGTTCGACAAATCCAAGGTAAGGTGCTATAATTGTCAGCAGTACGGGCACTTTGCCAAGGAATGCAGAAATGAGAGGGTTGAACGAGGACAAGGTTCGGCCTACACAACAATCTGGAGTTAACAGAGAGATTAACGCCATGTTGACCAGAGAAGCAGGTGAGTACAACTGGAACCCGCATTCAAGTGGTTCTAGTGAGCAAGCGAACATGGCTGAGGCTGAAGTTAAAGAATGTGAGAAGGTTGATGGAAATGAGAGAGCTACTGAAGAAGAAACAGCTTTCATGGCAGATGACAAGGACACTCGCTCCGAGGTAAGTAATAAGAATATTTGTACTAATTGTGAAAATTTGTCTGAGCAACTAACAACAATGACTGATCAGTACGTCCGTTTAGATGCTGATTTTAAAACTATTAAAGAAGATCACCATTTTACGAAAGCAAGAGAAACAAGTTATAAAATTAAAATAAAAGCATGTGAAAAAGACATTCAAAGCTTAAAAACTAAACTTGCTGAGAAAATTGAAATAATTGATCTTAGTTATGAAGTTTTAGAAGAAAAAACTAAAGTGATTGCTGATCGGGATAAACAGATTGCTGACCACCAGGTGAAGGTGGTGGAACTGAACCGCAAACTTGAGCAGTTCAGGAATTCCTCGGCCATCCTTGATCACCTCGTGAGTGATCAAGGTACCTCTGCAAAGAGGGGAGGAATCGGTTATCACGAAGTTCCACCACCCTTTAACCACAACTATACCTATAATCCGAGTGTTCAGAAATCTGTTGATTTCGAAGTTCCTCAGACAACTCCAATCAAGATTACAAGTGTAAAACCAAGTGTTAGCTGTGGCGAAACAAGTTCGCCTGTTTCTAATGTGAATATTTCTGTTTCGAGTCCAGTCTCATCGGATTCGGATAAGTTGTCCGAATCTGGTCAGACAAAAGAGAAGGTAGGGTTACCCACCGATGGAGATAAAAATAAAGTTTCTAAAAAGAGTTCTCCACTCAATCCGTACGTCCCACCTTATGTGAGACGAACGGCTGGTAACACTGCCTCTACATCCAAACCAACATTTGACAAGAAAATGGAGAGTCGATGTTGCTTTAGATGTAACAAGTTAGGACATCTAGTTGCAGATTGCCCTTTGAAGCCGAGATTCAGAGGTGTGAAGCCAAATAAAACTGAGTATAAGCGTCATTTTGTTACTGCTAAAAATGAAAACTTTAAAAAATACCAAAATGTAACGAAGTCAAGTTTTCATAAAAACCAACCTCAGTTTTACAACCAAACCACAAGATATAACACTTTCAATTCTCAAAGGTTTGGAAGACATTACACTCAATCTGCAGGGAGATTCCCTAACAGGACTTACTGAAATTATCCTGATGCTAACTTGAGAAAGCCAGGGTACGGGACGTATCGATCCAAGACCAATTGGTCTTGGGTCCCAAGATTCTAACTCTTTGTTTTATTGTGCAGGAACAGTTGAACAGGGCTGCCAACAATCTTTGGATTGTAGATAGCGGCTGTTCCCGGCACATGACAGGCAACAAACACTTGTTGCAAGACTTAAAACCTGTTCAGGGAGCAAGAGTTAGTTTTGCTGGTGAGAGCGGTGGTCGAATTACTGGTAGAGGAACAGTGTCGAATGGGAGAATGACACTTGAGAATGTAAATTTTGTGGAGGAATTAAAGCACAATCTGCTGAGTGTGTACAGATTGAGCAAGGCGTTATATGGGTTACATCAGGCACCTCGTGCCTGGTATTCAACGTTATCGGACTACTTGCTGGAAAATGGTTTTGAAAGGGGATTGATTGACAGTACGTTGTTTGTGAAGAGAGAAGGATGTGACTTCCTACTGGTTCAAGTCTACGTGGATGATATCATTTTTGCTGCATCAAGAGTATCCATGTGTCAGGATTTTGAGGCTGTCATGAAGAAACGATTCGAGATGAGTGCTATGGGTGAACTAACTTTCTTTTTAGGATTGCAGGTTGATCAGAAGAAGGACGGGATGTTCATTCATCAAACGAAGTACGTTCATGATGTGCTGAAAAGATTCAAGATGGAGGACAGTTCTCCATATGATACTCCAATCTGCGTCAATCACAAATTGGGTGCTGAATCAGATGGTGACGCAGATGTGGACCCTACTCTGTATCGGGCGATAATAGGTTCTTTAATGTATTTAACTGCTTCTAGGCCTGATATAATGTTTGCTGTTTGTCTTTGTGCACGTTTTCAGGCAAATCCGAAAGAATCTCATCTGAAAGGTGCAAAGAGGATACTACGGTATCTCAAGGGCAAGCCGAAACTAGGGTTGTGGTACCCAAAGGGAGGAGACGTTGAACTGGTGGCATATACAGATTCTGATTATGGGGGATGCAATCAGAGTCGGAAGTCAACAACAGGAGGCTGTCAGTTTCTTGGAGGAAGATTAGTTTCCTGGCAGTGCAAGAAACAGACATCAGTTGCAATTTCAACATGCGAAGCTGAATACATGGCAGCATCCAACTGCTGCTCTCAGGTTTTGTGGATTCAGCAACAATTACGCGACTATGGTCTGAATTTCTTACTCACTCCTATTTTAATTGATAACACTGCCGCCATCTCAGTAATTAACAATCCCGTGAAGCACAGTAAAACTAAGCATATTGACATTCGTCATCACTTCATACGGGATTGTGCTGAGAAGAAACTGATCAAGATCGAAAAAGTTGATACACTTGAAAATTTTGCTGACTTGTTTACAAAAGCTTTTGATAAATCCAGATTTCAAAACCTAATTGAGCTGAACGGGATGATCAATCCCGAGTAACCATGCCTTTGTGTTTATTTAAAAAAAAAAAAAAAAAATTTGTGTCATTATTGCTTAAAATTAGTCGGTTACCTCAGTTTGATGGACATATCCTCGGATATGTTTTGGTCCTCGTGTCGACTTAGAGAATGAGGATAGCCATTAACCGGAAGACTGAAAGTGACCGGGGCAGTTATGACGTGTGTTCTTTCAGTTGCTGAAAATTAGTCGGTCATTCTTAGTAAGAAGGACACATACTTGTATGTGGTCGGTCCAGTTGATCCATTGGATCTTCAGGATTGCCGTTTACCTGACGACT
Organism: Bidens hawaiensis; assembly: GCF_021521415.1. Classification (NCBI taxonomy): domain Eukaryota; kingdom Viridiplantae; phylum Streptophyta; class Magnoliopsida; order Asterales; family Asteraceae; genus Bidens; species Bidens hawaiensis. The sequence goes on along the minus strand of NW_027499863.1, from coordinate 23,208 downwards.
TTGACGTGATCGGGGCGATTGAAATCAAAATTTTATTGGGAAATGAAATTACTTTTCAAGTCTAATACTTCGTAAGAAGTTCTTTGCTGTGTTTAACAGAAAATTGATCCAACCTTGGAAAATGATATATATACTGATTGTGTGTGCTTAACTAGTGAAGTTATTAGGCTTAAAAGGCTTTAGAACAGTCATTGTATGTCATGGTAATTTTTATGGTGCGTAAAAGTGTATGTGATACTAACTTAAACTACTCGAATTTACGTGGAAACTCCTTAAGAGTTTTGAATGTCTTCACACATATCTTTCCGAATGATAGGCAGAAAAGCGACTACCCAGTCATACACGATCCCGTGAGTGTTCTGATTCCCGTGAAGAAAGCATTTCAAGACACTGCAGTGATCCAGATTCGGGACTTGCAGTAGTTTAGTACTCCGAAGTCAATAAGAATGTTTGGTTTAAAAAAAAAAAAAAAAAAAAAAATGTATATTTTTAGTACTTATGAGACATAGTAACAATCAAGACTTCTCAATTCTGGAGTAAGAAGAGAACGGGAAGCAGACAACGAGTATATACAAGTTAATCAGACACTATGGGTCGAAGTCAATTCGGGGTGACTTGGGTATAGCCAAATACGCTTTGAGAATAGATAGAAGACATCATTATCTCTGAGTTGTTGCCCACTTAAAATTTTGAGCTTAACTGAACCTTAATCCGTATCACAGAAACGATGAAAACCATTTAAGTTATTTACATGCTTACAACCTGTTTCTCTATGTCATAATACAGCTAAACACGGATCCAAGTGACAGTCACATAGTTAGTATGATTCCTGTTGGGATCTTGTCTAAAACGTAGTGGTCCCTGACTAGACTGAAATTTGATCCCTTATTTCGGTAAAATTTTTATAAGTTTTTCTATTTTTGTAGTTGTGTTATTGTAAAACTGGTTACTTGGACATGATCATTTTTGTTTAACTCTTTTTGGAAACTTCTAATGTTAAGTGCAAGACTATTCAAACTTAAAGGGCTGATTTTGAAATTACGGGCGAAGTTGTTGAATTCGGCGAAGTTGTGCTTAACTTCGCCTTGGCGAAGTTAAGCGTAACTTCGCCTGAACCAACTCTGCCCTATATAAGGATTTTTTTTTTCCTGGAACAGTACCTTTTATTTCAAAACTCCGGCGAACATATAAACAAATAACAGTATTCCGGCGATCTTGTTTACGTTCCGATTTCGATCGTTGTTTCCAGTTTCTAGTGTTTATTGACGGTATGTGTTGTCAATATCATTCACAAACTTACTCGTTCGGTATAGTTTTACCCGGTTCGAGACCTCGGGTCGTCGAACCTTCAAAACCTAGTTTTTCAACCGTGTATTACGTGTTCATGGACGACCTTTTCGTCTCAAAACCATTAATATAAGCTGTTCTCTACTCCTGGATCGTCAAAACGTTGCGAAAACATCGGATCTATGGCCTTTGAATCTGAACAGTCGCCGTTTCAGATTCAGGCGAAGTTAAGGTTTAGGCGAAGTTATCCACAACTTCGCCAGGAGATTAATTTCGCCTGTGGCGAAGTTATCCGTAACTTCGCCTTGAACTCAAGTTCGCCTAAGGCGATGTTGTGATAAGGCGAAGTTATCATCAACTTCGCCTATACCAATTTACTTAACAGTTTTTGACGAACTTACAGTTGAAGCGAAGTTGTTCCCAACTTCGCCTCACCTATAAGTTCGCCTGTACAGGTTTAATCACAACTTCGCACGTGGTACATAGCGAACTTGTGAGTTGCTTAACTGTTCTCTAACTTGTTTTGTTTTGTGCAGATATGGCTGCTGTTGGAGGTGCTGGTGGTGACGACGGTGATGATCAACGACAATTCTTTCCAGCCCATAACCAGTACATCACCTTAGATCCAGACGCACGAGGCGTAGAAGACTACAGGGAGATTATCACGTTTCTCCAACGATCAAGAGTCTTTTATGCGATCACAAATACACTGCCCATTTCTCTGCCTAACATTGAAGACTTTTGGCGGACAGTGTACTATGATGGCAGGCCTGAGCCTCCGGTGATGCGAGCAACCGTAAATGGTCATAACATACAGTTTTCCTCGGAAGATATACGGTTGGCTCTGCAGTTCGGTGAAGAAACAAGAGATGACCCAACGGAGTTCGTAGCTCCTTTCCGTGATGGAGCTTATTTGAGGATGGGTTATTCGGGTCCGCTGGGGGACTCGCAGAGGAGGAAAGGGTTTTTGCTGGATCAATGGCGCTTCCTGATGCATGTACTGATTGTATGCATGTCCGGCAGGAAGGCAGGAACAGATGGGATGGGCGCGACGATGCAGTCAGCCATGATAGCGCTGACTTACAACCGCCGATATTCTTTTAGTCAGCTGATATTCTACGAGATCGATCGTCAGAGAAGGGCTGTGGCGCGCGAGCGATTCACTATGTATCCTCGTTTCTTACAGATGATTTTGAATCATGTCGCTCCGTCGCTACCGCAGAGACGCCCTATTAGATACGTCGAATGCGTGACGAAACGTATCTTTGCTCAGTGCCGCACTTCGAGCACTCGTAGCAAGCCTGAGCTGCGTCCCAGGCATACTCCATTATTCGGATATCTTATCAATCCAGAGTATGTTCCTGCAGGAGGGGACGAGTTCAGAGACCCGCAACCACATCAGGCGGCAGCACCACATGCTGTATCAGCTGCGCCTGTTGTATCTACTGTTGCCTCTGCTGCTGTGCCAGCTGCGGTATCTCATGCTGTGTCTACTGCTGAAGACGTTGATCTTAATGCTGCCTTTGGCCTACATGGTGTGTTTGATATGGATGTCTCGGGTCCTCAGTTTGTGGATGTTACTAGAGCAGTTACTTCGGTAGCTGACTCCGATCTAGACGAAACGTTTGCTGAAGCGAGACGACTTATGGTGTCTCGGGAGAAAACTACGGGAAAGAGGCCGAGAACTGTAGACGAGGATGAGGACGAAGTTGATGAAGAGGAGGCAGTGCAGATTGTGCTCAGACGTTCACGAATAGAACGGACAGGTATGGGTTCGGGAGCTGGAGAATCTTCAAGGCTGGTACGTTTTGCTCCACCTGCCTTGTCTGGTATGTCTCTTATTCCTTCCACAGCACAGGTTACTGCTGTCGAGACGTCGGCCCCAGCAATTGTGTCTCTACCACCCCAACCGCTTAATCCACCGGTGGTAGTTGCACGATTTGTGGAGTCGACCATCACTACTACTGCAGGGTTACCAAGTGTACCACCTGCGGTCACTTCTGCTGCTGATGTCCCGCCAACTCCAACGCCTACTTCAGATTCCGAGAGGATTACATCACTAGAGCGGATTGTTGCTGATCAGACAAAGACCATTCAGAGCCTAGTGGAATCCAATCGACTACAAGCAGCCCTCCTGGTTGAACACGGTAAAGTTATAGATGCCTTCAAGGCATTCTTGGCATCTCAGGGGGAGAAGACTTGTAGGGGAGATGAGTTGAGGACGAAACGGAGAGAAGATCATGACGATGATCCCAATGCACCGGAAGGTGCAGGTGGTGAGCTGCCAAGAACCTCTCAGGCTCTTGGGGCTTCCACAGCTGAGGGGGAGTCTACAAATGCAGCTGGTGACGACGTTGCAGATATTGATGATGATGCTGATGTTGAAGATGTTATCGACGCATTGAAAGAGTTGGATGAGGAGGATGATGAGTTTATGATCGAAGATGATGTGCTGCCAGTTGATGAGATCGAGAGGATCGGAGAGCAGATTACGGTTGAAAACGTGTTAGAAGAAGGTGAGATTGTAGATGACTCCGTGGAACACGAGATTCCGGAGGTTGAGAGACCAGGTTTGGGTGATGAGAATTTGGAGGAAGATGCTGAGTGGGAGGAACAACCGAAATGGAAGGAGGGTTGTGCCCACTGGTTCGTAAAGACGAAGAAGCCGGCGGTCCCTAAGATGTTCAGAAAAAGTTACAATATTAAGGGATACGAGGAAGCCAAGAAAGGTATTATCTGCTGGTTATACGACGAGCAGCTGCGGCTCTTCGTGATCAAGAGATACGATGGCATTCAGTACTTCCAGAGAAAGTTGAGATCTCTAAACACACTGCCAGAATGTGAAATAAAAGATTTAGCCAGATTGGGATTGATAAACAGAAGTGAAGACAACATGGCTAGAATCATTGCGAAGATCGTGTGGAAAGAGTGCGTTAAAGAGAAAAAGTTTGAGCTACTGAAACCACAAAAGGGGAAACTTGTCGAAGACAAGGATAGAGGTCTGAGAGTTGATGGAAAACCTTGGATGGTCATGAAATACAAACCGATCCGGTGCCTTAAAGAAGTACCGATGAAGTTCATGCCCAAGGACGTGCTCAAAGATCTAAAATGGTGGTACGTGGATTGTGAGACGGCTGAGGCGGTAATGGAAGATGAGGATGAACAAGAAGTACTTCGGGTTTACGACCCGATGCATCTTGTTAATCTATCGCAGGCTGATCTGAAAGTGCTCAACGAGAAGAAGATCTTCTACATTCCTGCTTGGAAGGATCAAGCTAGGAAATATCAACGGGTGGTGTCGGTATGTGTTAGAGAAGGGGCGCATGCGTAGAGATGCAAGATTACAAGACTCAAGATTTGAAGATCAAGATATGAAGCTACTGCCAAGGGGGAGTCTGTTGGTACATGTGTGTCAGTAGTTCATAGTCTAGCATTTGTAATCGAGTCTGTAATGTAATTATGTTTATGATTATATTTATGTTTTTGTAATACGCGAAGTTGTCAACAAGTTCGCTCTGGCGAACTTGTTGAACCAGCGAAGTTATTGACAACTTCGCCTATGGCGAAGTTGTCGTGTATATAAACTGTTCAGCGGAACAGTTTATGTGTTGGTCGTTTAGGGTTTTGTTTCAGTTGTTCAGTGAACGTGTTACGTGTCATTGTCTGTAATAGTGACCTCGGGTCACGTGTTTGTTATCAATATAACGTGTTTGGTTTATTGCTTGTGTGTTCGATCTCTACATACTCTACACTCGTATCTACCTACGCAGGGATTCCGCACCTGCGTTGTTAGCGACATCCCGTGTACGATCCGTCCAGGAACCTACAACGGTGAAACCGAATTTCGATTCTTAGGGAGGATTACCATAATCTGAAAACTTTGAGATGGTTATACTTAGACGCACTTAAACCAGCACACACCACATGTCCATCTTTTACGAGCTTAGAAATAGTTATATATTTTAGGTTGATATAAAAGATTGAAAAAAAAAGAAAAAAAAGAGAAAAAAAAGAAGAAGTATGTTTTGAAAGTCTGTTATGTATTGTATTATCCAAAGTGGTTCAAGACAAGCAAAATGCTTATAAAGAAGGTTATGTATTGTAAAGTGCCAAATGAGCATTTGTTTAAAGTTAGAAAAAGAGGCCAAAGATGCACATACTAGACGAGACTTAGAGTTTACGTGTTACCTTGGGGATGGTGACTCTGAGGATACACTATTGGGGCTCGAAGGTTCTTAGTCAATAAATAAAGTTTTAGGTTTATAGGACAAAGTCCAATAATATTTATGAATAGTTCGTACGGCCTCCACATGACCATTCATCCATCCAAATTTCACCGAGTACATCTAATTAGTACTATCAACGAGTCCTTGGCTTATGGTGATTTGTCGAACTAGTCTGCTTCGACACTAGTTTTTCTAGCTTTCTTTGTCTGATATGGGGTAGGTGTAGCCTTAATTTATGAACTTAAAATGTTTAATGCAAAAGGGGGGCTTGATTGGCTGCTGGCAGGGTTTAAGTGGACAACAATATCGGCAATCGCGGTCAATATGTCAGGCTGTTTCTTGTACTTTGAAAATGATAATAATCTGAGAGTTTGTTGTTTTTCACTTGGGTATGATCCTGTGTAGATTACTTTTTCAGGGACGAGAAAGACTTAAGTGTGGGGATGTTTGATGTGTTGTAAAACACACTTACTTTCCTTATCGTTTTATCATGATTTAATTGCTTTTTAGTTTAATTATTAAGAGGTATAGCTTGTTTTTTCTTAATTTTACAATGATGGATGTTTACTTGTAGGTTATGAGTTTTAATGAAGAAAAGTGGCAAGTTTGAAGACTCTATGGGCTTATTTGAGCAACTTTGAAGACTACAACTCAAGGCCCGACCCAAGACCACAAGTTAGAAGCCTTACTTGCATAATATATTAATTAAACAAAAGAAAAAAGAACCCTAACAGCCCATCAATCCCGAAATCAGCCCCCAACTAGTAAAAAAATAACCCTAAAAGCTCCCATTCAAGAGGAAAAATTCGTTTTTTGCAATTCTTGAGCCAATGGAAGAAGAAGGAGGCTAAGGACAGTTGTGGACAGCAGCTACGGTTATATACATTCATAATCTCAGCCATATAACCCTATGTAATCATCCATAAACTTTGTCCTTTGTTCAAGAACCCTAACTTCTTAAGTTTAAGCTTTTTGTTGGATTGTTTTGCAAGTAATTTGAAGTTTGACTTGTGTTTGATTGTTCTTGATCATTGAATGAGTTTTATTATGTTTTGCTTGAGTTATTTGATGTTTATCTTAACTATATGCTGCTGTCCAAAATCAATGTTAGGCTAAACTAGTTAGTTCTACCTAGGTTAGATGATTGTTGTTAGGTTTTAGTAAGTAGTTTGTATTGTTGATGATCATGGCTTAAATTGTTAATGTAAAGCTTGGTTTAAAATTGAATTAGGTTGTGTTTAGTGGCTGTGAATTTGTTAATTACACTTATAAACCTCTTGCTTTAAATAATTGAATGAGTTTTGATTGATTGTTGCTTGTTAGGACTCTTTACTTAGTGTTTAGGGTTTGTTTGCGGGTTGATCAACCGTAAGGTTAAAGTGAGTGTTTTAATTGAATATAATCAGCGGGTAGACACCTTCCTTGAGACTGAGAGGTGATAGGAAGTAAACTTGTCTTATAGCTTTTACTTGTTAGGATTAGGATCGCGCGAAAGTATTTGCTAAGCGATTCCTGTAACCCTTAGTATCCAAACAATTCCCTTGTTTATTTGAAGTTTGACCAAAGTTTGACTTTTTGTTGACTTTGACCAAAGTTTGCCTTTTTGTTGACTTTGACAAAAGTTTGACTTTTGTTGACATTGAACAAAGTTTGACTTTTCGTTTGACTTTCGACTATAAGGTCCAAGTTGTTGACAGATGACTAAAAAGTCCAAGTCTCGATGTCCGAAGACCAAAGTTTGAGTTTTGTTGACCGTTGACCAAAATGTTGACATTTGACCAAAATATTAAACTTTGACCAAAATGATGACTGACGATCCGTTGATGACTTTTGACCAATATTCTAGACTTAGAATGATTACAGGATGTTCCTAGTCACAATTTAATCAAAAATCAAGTAATGTGCACTTAATCACTTTTCATACAATCCTATGGCTAAGTGACTTCTACCACATTCAACACCTCACAACTAAGACTAACCACTTAGTCAAATAATTCTAAGTTGACCCATAAAGTCAAAATTTAATTTACCACAATCAATCTATTACAAATTACCGTTATTTTCACTAACCAATATGTAGATCATCCTTAACAAGTTTTCAATCATCAAAACCGATTCTTCCAACCAACCAAAACTTATAATTAAATTACCAAATAATACACATATTCTTTCAAGTATTCGGTACAACATATACTTTTCTTGTAATTTCTCAATTCACACAATTATATAGAACTTTCACACTCTACAACAACCTAATTTCAGTCTCTATTTTAACACAACAGTACACAAATATTTGTCAAAAAATATATATTTTTTCAATTCATGCAATACTAATTGTATTAGATTCCTAATTCAATTTATAAGATTACAGAAGTGGAATTACACCCATATCCATTTTCAATCTCAAGTTATACAATTTTCAACACAGCTCAGAAAATTTCTCTTTCAATAAGGATTGCAACCCGATTTTTGTAAATTAATAAAAACTAGTCAAAAAATGTCCAAAAATTATGATTCTTGACTTTTTGAAAACTAGATTCAAATTAATTAATCATAGTATCAAAAATCAATCAGAACCTGTAAGGCCCCGAACCCGGTGACCCTACTTTAGCGTCGGATTTACTCATAAGCACAGTTCTTCAAATCAGAGTTTATTAAAACTTTTCGCGGAATATAAAACATCAATCATTTGTTACAAAACATTAAACCTTTTCTTTGATACCATAACACAAAACTTTATATTTAAAACATCTTTTCTTCTTTCTTCAGATGCCAGCCGTTCAATCCATGCCGTGTGTCATCCTCATGCTAACTCTATAATCAGCTCACCTGCGTGCATACTAAAAATCAGCTATGCTGAGTGAGTTCTAGTTAATCGAACGCCATACAATACATACACATACATACATATCTGTAGATACATATCCATACTTCACTAGTTACCCTTCTGTTCTACATACATACTTGCTACCATACATACATACATATCTACAATCACTAACCTCAGTCTACCAAGAGTACGTTCATAGTTAACCGTCTATACCTGTACTCAAGGTCGTGAACACGTACAAGGTTCGCAGTCCTTACCTATGTTCACCATTTATGGTACGTACAAGGATCGCGGTCCTTCCCTATACCATAGTACATCCACAACACGTACAAGGTTCACAGTCCTTCCCTATGTTGCAACCTAACTCATAGCACGTACGAGGTTCGCAGTCCTCCCCTATGCTACAAAATCAGCACGTATAAGGTTCACAGTCCTTTCCTATGCTGAAATACATCCACAACACGTACAAGGTTCGCAGTCCTTCCCTATGTTGCAACCTAATTCATAGCACGTACGAGGTTCGCAGTCCTCCCCTATGCTACAAATACAGCACGTATAAGGTTCACAGTCCTTTCCTAAGCTGACGCCTATCTACAGTACGTATAAGGTTCGCAGTCCTTATCTACGTTTACATATATCATCTACTTCACGTATAAGGCTCGCAGTCCTTAACTACGCCATCACCAGCCGAGTCTATGTCCGACAGAAGCTAGAGGGATTTGCCATCCTAACTTACTATGTCGAACGTAGAACTCACATGCCATTCGTGTACCTATATACACATACTTACATTACAACATAAGAACACTCTAGGCATTCTTTACCTCATTCATTTAACAACCATACCCCTTGTCGTTACGTGCAATATCCGAAGATCGTTCACGCCCCGACAAGTATTCATTTGAAATATTCATACATCTTCGATATATAAAATTCGTACCTTTATTTTTAACCTGACAGTACGCGCAATATCCGAAGATCGTTCGCGTACCGACAAACAATCATTCATATCTATCACACATATCACATATGACATACACTTATCACTTAGGATAAATGTATTAACAACACATCGAGTATGCACACAGCCCCGAAAACATAACAAGGAATGGGGCTAGAAACTCACCTGAACACGGTTACGTTCACCGTTAATCGTAATCCCTTTCTTCAGCTGTGCACGGCTGACTGTATAACAAGTACACGTATTAAACAACTATCACTACTCATATCACCTTTCCAGTCTTAACTACTACCCACCACGAACGGGGGTCCGGGGGCAGCGCCCCTGGCAGCGGGGTCTAGGGGCGGCAGCCCCTAGCAGGGTCCAAGGGGCTGAGCCCCTGGCTGGGGTCGAGCTGCCAGGTCAGCTTGGAAAAATTTTATTTATATTAACTGTCTTAACACATTTTCCATTAGGTTTTTAATTTATTTTCTAAGCGAACTTAACTTTAGGCGAAGTTAAACCTTAAGCGAACTTAGCTTTAGGCGAAGTTAAACCTTAGGCGAACTTAGCTTTAGGCGAAGTTAAACCATAGGCGAACTTAGCTTTAGGCGAAGTTAAACCTTAGGCGAACTTAGCTTTAGGCGAAGTTCATCAGGCGAACTTAGCTTGCAGGCGAAGTTCATCAGGCGAACTTAGCTTTAGGCGAAGTTAAACCTTAGGCGAACTTAGCTTTAGGCGAAGTTAAACCATAGGCGAACTTAGCTTTAGGCGAAGTTAAACCTTAGGCGAACTTAGCTTTAGGCGAAGTTCATCAGGCGAACTTAGCTTGCAGGCGAAGTTCATCAGGCGAACTTAGCTTGCAGGCGAAGTTGTCGTCTGCAGGTTCTGTTCGCTCTTAAATCCTTCGTTCCTTAACCAAATAACTCGATTTAGGTACCCATGGAATCGTCTGACCAGCGCCTACAAACCCCAACTATCAAATAGACCTAACATCGATGTTTAGAGGGTGCGATTTAGGCATATAGGTTACGGGTCCTTTTTATCAATCGATTAACCCATCAAATCATAACCATTTTCAGTAAGTTTAGCTTTGTTGGATTCGTTTTTACCATACAAACTCAGATCTACCATTTCTCAAATCAAACCGAACCTATACGAACGATTTCTAACCATAAACGTACCTTGAACGAGTCGAACTTACGAACACGAGCTGGTCTTGTTGCTTTGGTTCGTCACGACGATCTAGCACCAACTAACGTTTACTCTCTCTCGGATCCTGCTCGTTTATGGTGTGTGTGTTTTGAATGTGTAGAGATTAGAATGGAAAGAGATGAGGTTTTGGGTTTTATGGTGGTTTAGGGGATATTTATATCCCTTAAAGCCCATGGACCTAAGGTTCATTCTCATTTAACCCATCTCAATTAATCTAACACTAGCCCGACTCATACCAACTCCTACTCTATTATTTATTTCCCGAACCCGAGTCAACTTTCCCTCTATTATTAAGTAATATAATTAATATCATTTTGGAAATTTCGGGATGTTACAGAACCACCACCGTATCATCATGTTATACAATCTACAATCTAAAATACAGAATCTATCAACAAGTAAATTCAAACCAAAAGTCACAAAAATCATGATTCTTATATACTTATGATCTTTAATCATCAAGGAACCATTTTCTATAATAAAATATCATGTATTTCATTATTTTACTAGTTTATAAAATAATATTAATGTACAAAAGGTTTCCATATTTTCTTTTATGACAAGACACAGAATTTCTTTTAATACTATCAAACTTGATCATTTTTTTATTTCTTATGATTTCATGTAGTGTGGATACTCAATCCCACAATCCCAAATCAAAGAAAAATAAATAAAATATATTAAACATGCTTACTTACTTGCTTGATCAATATTATACCACCATTTGTTCCAAGAATCACCCAACTTGAATATGATATTTTGAGAGTGTTTTAGAAAAATAAATGTATGTGTGTGTGATGTGATATGCACGGCCAAAAGGGAGAAAAGAAAAGCTATAACATTCATTGTTATTTACTCATCATTAACACAATCATAAAGGCATAATCAATTTTATTAAACTTTAGGTTATGCCATTTTTTATTACATGTGACATGTTACATTCTATTATAAACATTTTCTAGTAATAAAAATGTTGTGTACTAATTTTTTTGTTACTTGTCATGTAATATATCATATGTTATGTAATTTAATTGTTCAATCTCTTACAACATATGGGTATGCAACAACTAATCATGTAACAACTTAAGCATGTAACACAATTACATCTATCACATATAATACATGTAACATATCATATGTGACAAAATTATTATAACATATAGCATGTGTGAAAAGTTTATTATTCTAGTTATCAATAACTAGTTACTCTTACTTAGGTCACCAACGACACCACTGACTCAATGTATGTATAAATGACACTATATGCATGGGAGTTCATTAACTTAGTTAACTGAACTAACTTGTGACACCCGTCGATTTCAGGTTAACTCCGTTAACTCAAACTCCGTTAATTCAAACTTAAGATCACTGGATCTTTAACGCACATCTCATTACATTTAAACTAAGGTTTTAAATGACGCTTGACAATTACTACATGTGTAGTCTTTCGGGAATTGCACCGAAACGCAAACGAGTTGACGCAAACCATTGGGGAATAAACAAAAAACGTCAAAACAATAATTATGTGATAATTATGTGTTAGACATATGTGATACTTGATTATATTATGTGTGATGCTAGACAAGAAACAAGAACTAGTTAAAATAAGCTAGAAAAGTACAAACTAGAAATTGAGGGACTAAAGTGTAACATCTTATTATTAATAATATTAAAACCCTAATCTCCTTCTCTCCATCACAAAACAGATCGGCCAGCCCCCCCCTCCCCTCTCCTTGCGATCGGCAGCCATACACCACCACCATATCACCTCTTTTTGATCTTGTTTTTCACAACTGAAGCATCCTACACCCGTTTCTAGTCATCTTCCACCTTCCTCTTGCTTGTTTTTGTGCTTTTGAATGTATAATTATAAACCCTAGAATCCGAAAATCATATATATGGTGTTCATATGCTTTGTTTTGATTAGATGATGTTTAATTATGTATTGATTGTTGATTTGATAACTAGAATCGATGTTATTGCATGTTAATCGCTTGTTTCTTTGATTTTGAGTTCAAGTAAAACCCTAATCATGTATATAGTGTGTAATTGATGTGCATGGATAGTGATTATGGTGTCTAGAATGTCATATGAACGGATTGTGGTCTATAGATGGTTAATATGTTGAGTTTGGATGCAAACAGTTTCTGGACAGATTGTGTTGTTGATGTTCAATTGACTGTAACTAAATGTTAATGTGGAAATTGGTCGAGGTTATTAACACTACAAGGTTCTATGTTGAGTCTAGTTTCTAAGGAATATAAATTTGCAATTTTTGGACGTGAAAAAGTTAACTTTTATGATTTTACAAAAAGTTGTGCAAATCTGAATTGTGAGACCTGCCGTTAGGTTGTTTTGTAAATATTATATCTCATGAACTACAACACCAAATGGGTTGGTTCCACTTCTGGAAGTTAACTAGTTGAGTTAAGAACCTAACCCAATTGGTCTTGCATTAATTAGATTTTCCATTTAACGGGAATATCAAATAACATTCTGTTGCGCATGAATTTGACTGTTGTGAGTTTGCTGTAATGTTTTGATCATTGTGAGAAAAATATGTGGAATATAAATATAATAAAATATGTTCTGGAAACCGAATTCATGTATGCTTTTGTGACGATTTTTGGTGAATTAATTGAGATGCTATGATCTGTTGAATAGAGTAATCTTTAGAGTAGAATTCTGTCTTGATAAAACTAGCTGCTGAATTTTGTGAAAATACATGAAACGTGCTTGTTACTAGATAATTGTTATGTTTTGACCATATTGCCCTTGCGGGGAATATTTGTTAGATATGTACACTATTAATACTTGATACGTAGATAACTGTTCACAGCATGTAACGTATCACAAATGTGCTTGTTAAGTCACACACGATTCACAAACGAACACGAAACGTATTTTGTGCATAGGTATTATGTGCCGAGTCTAGAGACTCGATAATAGTTCCGACTCTTAGAAAATCTCCTTGCTGTTATAGAACGCTAGTGAGAGTTTTCTGTGACGCGCATCACTTGGGTGACTTGTTTTTGGAAATTCTTCGCAAACAGTGAGTTTCACTTTCCCCTTTTAAACTCTTTAAACGCTTTTCACTTGGTGGAGATAACATACTCCGAAAACGATTTTAGATTTTGTTAGTAAATTATATATCACTTGTAAAGGCTAAGTGGCAAACGAAATAACTGAAGTCCTACACATCGAACCGTTTAGTATTGGAAAATAGCGAGTCACTGTTGAGTAGTACTACTGGGTTTGACAAACCCCACCCAACGCTAAGCTCGACTGGAGGTCGAGTGGGTGTAATTTTGGCTAACACATTACCATGGCGGGATAGACCTGGTGGCAAGGCACATGATAAACAGTCAGCTTCGGTGTCGAACACTTAGTAATACTTGTTGTATAGGCTAGCTACCTATCGATAGATAATTGATTTAACACTATCTGGTAAACGCTAAACGCTAAACGCAAAACGCTGAACGCAAAACGCTAAACTCTTTATTTTATATAAACTTGTGAACTCACCAACCTCGTGTTGACACTTTTAGTATGTTATTCTCAGGTAGCCGAGGCGGGCGCGCGGTATAGGATCATGCATGGTTTTGAACACTACTGTTATGCAAACATGTTTTAAACTATGTTTTTTTTAGTCGTCCTGCGTGGCGCAACACTTGGTTTATTCTTTTACGCTTCCGCACTTATTTTCATTTAATGTTTTTATGGTTTGATTATAACTAATGATTCCGATCCTGTTAGTTCACACCCTCTGATGGTAAGACTCCGTTAGTGGATTTTGAGGGTGTGACAGATTGGTATCAGAGCCATTGGTTATAGCGAACTAGAAATTTCATGCATACTAGACTATAACCGCGATGACCCATTAGTTATAATGATACGCACTGCTTATGTTTCTGTAGTCTTTGTTATCTTATCTCTTTACCTCTTTCACTCATACGCGCGCATACACGGCTTACCTGTAGGGATGTCGACGCCACCATCATCATCATCCGATCAGATGACTCATGCTCATGGGAAGGAACCGCAGTTACCTACCTCATCCCCACCCCGAGTAGTCCTGGAGCTAGAAGCCCCTGCACCGAAGAGGTATCGCTTATCCGGAGGCATGTATAAAGACGAAGTTAGCTGGGATTGGTACCCGAATATGATCAGGCGTATGGTCTATTGCGAACAAGTTCCCCCACTACCTCACCCGAGTCGTCCTACTTACCCCAACACCCTACCACCCATAACCGAACCTGTAGAGCGTGTGCTCGCAGTTGTTGTTTCTTGTTTGGAGTGTGATGTTGGTTATATGCTATACGAGAGCGAACGTTTCAGGACTGTTAAAGGATGGAACCGAAACTAAAGAGGAAATTTCCCACCTGACAGCAGCGATGAAGGAAATGCAAGAGGCTAGTGATCAACAGATGAAGATTATGAGAAAAATGCAAGCCGAGATGATAGACTTGCAAGAGCAACTCCAAGTGGTAAGGACCCGAACCGAGATAGCTTTAGAGCGTTGCGACGTCTTACAAATGCAAGTTGCTCAGAACGCAGCCGAACCTGAGGCAGAGCCTGAAGAGGAACCCGAAGAAGATCCCGAAGAGGAGCCTGAGGAGGATCCCGAGGAAGATCCCGAGGAGGAACCCGAAGAGGAACCGGAGGAAGAACCGGCTGAGGAGGAGGCACACTCAGAGGTGTCCTCAGATGATGACATCTAAGAATGAGAACACCTAGATGGAGGGGTTGTCTCCATCCAAACTATTATTTTCTATGATTTTAAGGATTGGTTTTAAATACTTTGTAGCGAATACAATGGTTTTAATCATGAATTATTATTTGGATTAATATATGGTTGAGATGTGATGTTTGTTCCTTTTATTTCTTTCTTACCCTTCTTTTTATTACATGTATGGTGTGTTGCATATGAAACCGAGAATTCATGTTTAACATCTATGCTGTGATTCAAGGAAATGGCTGGAAGAAACGCTGGACACGGTCGCGGTAACATCAACTTGACTGCAGCAGAACTCCAAACTCTGCTGAACGACCACGCGGCGGCCGCTCTAGCCGCACATGTCCAGAATCAAGCTGGAGGTCCAACTGGAACGTTTACTTTCAAGAACTACTTGGATTGCAAGCCCAGTTCGTTTAAGGGCACTGAAGGAGCTATAGGCTTCCAGCGTTGGGCTGAGAAGGCCGAATCAGCTTTTGAGATGTGTAATTGTCCACCTACCAGTAGGGTCAAATTTGCTGCTGGGACACTTGAAGATTCTGCTCTCACTTGGTGGAATTCAAATGTGCAGATTCTTGGATTGGAACTGGCTAATGCTATGAACTGGGAGGAATTCAAGAACATGATGCATGAAGAGTATTGTCCTCGAGAGGAGCTTGCAAAGTTGGAATACGATTTTTGGTCGTTGAAGATGGTGGGTTTCGAAATTGAAGCCTACACCACCCGTTCTCACGAGTTAGCTGTGATGTGTCCACGGATGGTAGACCCGCCTAGTAAGAGGATTGAGATGTACATTGATGGGTTAGCATCGCAAATTCAGGGCCTGGTGATGTCTTCCAGACCAGCCACGATTCAACAAGCGATCCGATTAGCTCACAAACTGACGGATCAAGCAGTTTCCCAAGGTGCGTTACCACCTAGAGGTTCAACCACTAAAGCCCGTGACAACCCGAGCACTGACAACAACAGCAACAATAACCCGAGTAATGGAAAGAGAAAGTTCGACAACCTCAGGTCCTTATCCTCGAACCCCCCACAGCAACAACACTACCGTAAGCCCGAACTCACTCGGAGCTTCAATAATCAGGGTCACAACAATAACAACAACGGTAGTGGGCAGGGTTCGAGCGGCTATGCTGGGAAACACCCGAAATGCAACAGGTGAAACTATCATCATGCTGGCCCGTGTGATCGTGTCAAGTGTTTGAAATGCGGAAAAATGGGTCATCAGGCCAAGGCATGTAGGGGAGACCTAGCGGAAAAGAGTGCTCCTAAACCACCTATGACGACTAAAGGATGTTTTGAGTGTGGTCAAAGGGGTCATTTCAGGAAGGATTGTCCCAAACTAAAACAGAACGAGAATAATGGAGGCAACAGCGGTGGCAGAAGCAATGGTAAAGGAAGAGCTTTCGTCATTGGGTCGGGTCAAGCCCGCAACGATTTGTATGTGGTGACTGGTAAGTTCCTGTGAACGACTGTTTTGCGTCTGTATTGTTTGACACTGGAGCTGATAGGAGTTTTGTGTCGAAAGCCTTTAGTAAACTCTTAGACTTAACTCCAACCCCGTTAGATGCTAAGTTTCCTGTTGAATTAGCTGACGGTAAGTCTATAGAAACAACTCATGTACTTGCGGGATGTAAGTTGAAACTGTCAGGTCATATTTTTGATATCGACCTTATACCTTTTACGCTTGGTAGTTTCGATGTCGTTGTCGGCATGGACTGGTTATCTGAGAACCAAGCGGAGATTATATGTCACGACAAGATAGTCCACATCACTACCCCTTCCGGCGAGATCATTTCGATTCAGGGCGAGAAAAGCGGCATGACCACCAGCGTCATCACCCTCATGAAGGCGCAGAAGTATCTACGAAAGGGTCATCCGGCAATTTTAGCGCATATTGTCGAGAAACCCGCATAGGAGAAGCGAATCGAAGATATAACGATTGTGCGAGATTTTCCGGAAGTTTTCCCGGAGGATTTGCCCGGACTCCCTCCTATTCGACAAGTCGAATTCCAAATCGAATTGACCCCGGGTGCAGCACCCATAGCACGAGCCCCGTACCGGCTCGCACTGGCAGAGCTTCAGGAGTTGTCCACTCAGTTGCAAGATTTGTTGGATAAAGGTTTTATCCGACCTAGCTCATCGCCATGGGGAGCCCCTGTCTTATTTGTCCGAAAGAAGGATGGGACTTTCCGCATGTGCATCGACTACAGAGAGCTGAACAAGGTGACGATTAAGAACCGTTATTCCTTACCCCGAATTGATGATCTGTTTGACCAGCTTCAAGGATCGAGTTACTACTCGAAGATCGATCTGTGATCTGGTTACCATCAACTAATAGTGCGCGAAGAAGATATTTCAAAGACGGCTTTCATAACTCGGTATGGTCACTACGAGTTTTCGGTTATGCCTTTTGGCTTAACCAACGCACCAGCCGTATTTATGCATCTAATGAATCGAGTATGCAAGGCGTACCTCGACAAGTTTGTGATTGTTTTCATTGATGATATTCTCGTCTACTCCAAGGACGAGGCTGACCACGAAGAACACTTGAGGTTAATTCTGGAATTGTTGAAGAAGAAACAACTGTACGCTAAACTCTCGAAATGCGAATTTTGGCTTCGCGAGGTTCACTTTTTAGGACATGTGATCAACGAGAACGGTATCCATGTCGATCCCGGTAAGGTAGAGGCAATCAAAAACTGGGAAGCACCTAAGACTCCGACTGAGGTGCGGCAATTCTTAGCACTGGCGGGCTACTACCGGCGTTTTATCGAGGGATTTTCAAAGATTGCTCAACCCCTCACCGCTTTGACTCACAAGGGTACTAAGTACAATTGGGGTGACGCGCAAGAATCCGCTTTCCAACTGTTGAAAACCAAACTGTAACACCCCGTAACCGCAGCAGAAACGTAAACGGGATGCAACAGACACCTCTGATATCAACCACATTGTTTATAAAGAAAACTGAATACATTAATATACTTCAAATTACATTATCTCATATTTCATTGCCGTCTAGGTGATACACACATCGTACAATACGATACATAACTCTATTTAATATAATGTATCGTAACATCCCGCACGCAAATATTACACACATCAAGCACTTAGAACGTAAGCAATCACTTCATCTTAATCGTACCTGAAAAGCATGTGAGAAAACGGGTCAACTACGAATAGTTGGTGAGTTTCACAATTTGAGTAAACCATGATAAATCAATATCATAATATAATATTATCGATGTAATTATGCTGAGCCTACAAGTGAAACCTCTGACTATCCACATACAACCCCGTGGCATACTCCGCCCACGAACCTGCCCCAAACCGCTATGCCTAACATTACATAGCAAAATAAATAACAACAAAATAGACATGTGCAACTGGCTGGGAAACATCAGCAAATCCATGCCGGACCAGTTGGGTTTGTCAGACCAATAGTACTATTCACACTCTACCGGCTTTTAGCTAATCACTCATGTTACGGGGCCTTACAATGTTAGCAACTCAGACAATTACCATCTTAGTACATTTCCGTACGATTCCCGTACAATAAAATATATATAAATACACGCAATGTTAACCCAGAAACACTTCTCCGGACTCAGATTGTGATATCGTTTAGAGTTCAGTAGTCAAAATTACTATCAGTTCGTTTTCCCCGTTTTGCGTACCTAGCACAGTTTTCCGTTTTTTACGTTTCAAAAATGAGTTTGGTCACACACGACCCGAAAATAGTTGTCGACTGATAATTTAATTAAAGTTGTGGAATTAGAGCTCGGTTTAGACGCCCTGATTGGCCGCGGGACCCGTTTCCGTCTTTAGTGTACCGGAAACTGTTAAATCGGATAAAATTACCCAAATCATCCGAGTTATTTTCGGATGATTTATTTTTACCTGTTTAACTTAGTTATATGAAAATAGTCCATTTTTAGGGTTTTTATACACCAGTCAGCTCGTTTAAGCGAACTTTACCGGTTTACGCGTTTAAACTTTAAAAGTTTGTTTTTATTTTCTTTTTAGCACAAATAATTATCTGTTTAGTCTCGGATCTTGAAATTTTGCACAAATCACTTTTTGACAGTGGGGAATTTTATAAAAATATTTCCAGAATTAATTTTTATATTGAAAATTTATTTATCTATTTTTAAACACCATTTAAACACTAAATATGTCGTAAATACCAAACGACCTTAGAAAAATCCCAAATTTTTCCTGGATGACCGCTGCAATCCAAATAGTCCCCTGTAATTTTTCCAGAACCAAAATCTCTTTTTACATTCCATTTTCACTAAAACCGAGCTAGAAAACCCTAGAACTCGTTTAACCGAAAAGCCTACATAGACTTCTCCAACGGACCTAAAATTTTGCCTGTGACTTTTACATGTTATAAAAAGCTTATCTGAAATTTTCCAGAATTTATCATGATATTTAAATATTTTTCACCATTTTTAGCCAAAACCGAGCATTAAATTCATCAAATATTCATCCTTTGTCCAAAAATTACAAAACTTTTACAAAACTCATATTTTCATGTATTTAACACCTCTGTAAAATTTCATGACCTAACTCTAAACATTTCACAATTTGTCCTAAAAACCCATAACCGAAAATAAACCGAATATACCTTTTGTTTTCCGCCACAACAAGCTACAAACTTGTCTTTCCGCCTTATCTACCACTAAATACAGATCCTACAACCAACATACCACAATACCAAGCAAGTTACACTCACCATCAAGCCTCTTACACTATAGTTTCGGTTATTGTTTCAAAACTAAAGTTTAAACCGTAAAAATTCGTTTTTGGTTCGTTTAACTCCTTTCTTGGACCAAGATCCCTTGTATAAACCCGTATACATCACTTGATCATGCAAGAATCGGTTTTCATCTCGGGTTTTCCCCTTTACTTGAAACCTCATTTTCTTGCAAATAAACTCAAGAAAAGAAGATGTAAACGTAAATAACTCGATTTTTACCTTGCTTTTCTTGCTACAAATCCGGGTTTTTGAGTGATAATGTGGAGAGAAAAGAGAGATCTTGCAATGGTTGTTTAAAAAAAATAACAAAAGGCAAGGGGTATAAAGCCCAATGCCGATCGGAAATAAGGGGAGGTGGGGTGGGACCCACCTTTCCGTTTCTAGCCACTCATTTGGATTTCGGAAATCCGGATAACGTTTTGGATAATCTGGTTCAGTTCGTTTTTCGGTTAAATGTTTAATTCAGCTTAAAAATGAAATTTATACAAAACTGATTTAAAAACTTTAAAAACTTAAACCATGACATTTATTAACTTAACACATCATATTATTAATAATTGCGCATCTTTTTCGGCTTGATCGATCGTCTCTTGCTCGGTTTGGTATTGAAGGTTTCGTTTAACGTACCGACGTACCATTAAATCGAAAATTCTTTTTCTGTGCTTTAATTCACTTATCCCGAAGCTTTAATACTTCGTAAACATCACTAAATATCATATATCTCGTCAATAATGTAATCCTCGATTCGTTCGGGTTTCAAAAACTATCGATCGATTAATCGCATATTCAATACGATGAATTATATATTCACGTACAATCAATAGAGTGAACCATGTATTCTCGTATAATTACTATGGTAATTCATGTACCCGACATTAAATATAACGTAACTATTGTCTACCGGTTAGGGTATACCTGGTTTCGTCGGAATCGTTACACAAACTCTGTAGCGCCCCTATTCTAGCCCTCCCCGTGGGAACAGACAATTTTGAGGTACATTGTGACGCATCGATACAAGGCCTCGGTTGCGTGTTGATGCAACTCGAGAAGGTTATAGCCTATGCCTCTCGACAACTACGGATTCACGAGAAGAACTTCATGACACATGACTTGGAACTTGGAGCTGTGGTGTTTGCTCTTAAGATATGGAGGCATTACTTGTACGGTACCAAGTTTACCATTTACACCGACCACAGGAGTCTCCAACATATCTACGATCAGAAGGAGCTGAACATGCGACAGCGTCGCTGGGTCGAGCTGCTTAGGGACTATGATTGTGCCATCAAGTACCACCCTGGAAAGGCCAATGTAGTGGCCGACGCTCTCAGCTAGAAAAGAAAACGATAAACCTAGGCGAGTGCGAGCACTGCAACTTACGATTCAGGCCAACTTACCCGATCAGATCCGCGATGCGCAACTCGAAGCCTTGAAAGATGATAATCTTCCATCAGAACTCATGCGGGGCATGAACAAGCAACTTGAAACCAAATCGGACGGGGTCCGATATTTCGAGAACCGGATTTGGGTTCCACGATACGGAGAGTTGAGAACTCTAGTGATGGACGAAGCTCACAAGTCTCGATATTCTATCCACCCCGGCTCAGAGAAAATGTACCATGACTTAAAGGCACTTTACTGGTGGCCAAACATAAAAGCCGACATTGCCACCTACGTGAGCAAATGCTTGATTTGTGCCAGAGTCAAAATAGAGTATCAGAAACCGTCTGGCCTGCTACAGCAACCGGAACTTCCAATGTGGAAATGGGAACACATTTCATTGGATTTTATCACGGGATTACCCAAAACACCGACGGGATGCGATACCATCTGGGTGATCGTTGACCGATTGACTAAGTCTGCACACTTCTTGGCGATCAAGGAATCGGACAAAATGGAAAGATTGACTCGCGTCTACATGAAGGAAGTAGTGTCTAGACACGGAGTGCCTGTCTCAATCATTTCTGATCGAGATTCTCGTTTCACTTCGCACTTTTGGAAGTCACTATAAACCGCACTAGGTACCCCGCCTGGATATGAGCACTGCATACCATCCTCAGACGGATAGGCAAAGTGAACACACTATTCAGACCTTGGAGGACATGCTGCGTGCATGTATGTTGAATTTCGGAAAAAGTTGGGAACCTCACTTACCCTTGGTAGAATTTTCGTATAATAACAGCTACCACGCAAGTATTAAAGCAGCGCCGTTTGAAGCGTTGTAAGGATGGAAGTGTCGATCACCTCTCTGCTGGGCAGAGGTAGGTGACAGCCAAATCACTGGTCCAGAACTGGTACTCGAAACCTCTGAAAAGATTGTTCAAATCCGAAACCGCATGGCAGCAGCACGGGATCGTCAAAAGAGTTACGCCGACAAGCGCCGAAAGCCTCTCGAATTTCAAGTGAACGATCAAGTATTACTCAAAGTCTCACCTTGGAAAGGTGTGTTTCGCTTTGGGAAGCGAAACAAACTCAACCCACGATACGTTGGTCCTTACCGGATAACTGAGCGCGTTGGTCCGGTGGCGTACCGACTGGACTTACCAACAGAACTCAGTGGCGTACACAATGTATTCCATGTATCCAATTTGAAGAAATGCCTTTCCGATGAAACCCAAGCAGTTCCTTTGGACGAATTGCAAGTTGACGAACAGTTACGCTTCATTGAAGAACCAGTCGAAGTTTTGGATTGGGAAACCAAAACACTCAAGCACAACAAGATTCCAATCGTTAAGATTCGTTGGAACTCGAGACGTGGAACGGAGTTCACGTGGGAACGCGAGGATCAAATGATGAAAAAGTATCCTCACGTTTTTGAAGGGCTAACCAAACACAGAAAACCGCGAAACCCGACAAACCGTCAGAAATCACCGGAGGTATGAATTATATTTCGGGACTAAATTTCTTTCTACTAGGGGATGATATGACAAACAAAAATTTTTTTTTTTACTTTTTCAGACACTCATCACGACTTGACTCAAATTTTCGGGACGAAAATTCTTTAACAAGGGAATGATGTGACACCCGTCGATTTCAGGTTAACTCCGTTAACTCAAACTCCGTCAATTCAAACTTAAGATCACTGGATCTTTAATGCACATCTCATTACATTTAAACTAAGGTTTTAAATGACGCTTGACAATTACTACATGTGTAGTCTTTCGGGAACTGCACCGAAACGCAAACGAGTTGACGCAAACCATTGGGAAT
>NW_027499862.1:0-80909 GCF_021521415.1 Bidens hawaiensis | reverse complement strand
GAAACAATCCGCAAAAATTCTTGCGGAAGGGTTTTAACACTCGTGTCATAATCCTGAACCACACAATCAAGAGCTAAAGCTCTAATACCAATTGTAGGTTCCCAGCCGGATCTACACAAGAGTATCTCGTACACAGAGGGGTGCGGAATCCCCTATGTATACGATTACGAGTGATTATACGAAAGAACGAATCGGAAACGTATAAAGAACAATCACGTTAACAAAGTACTTAATTGTTATTAGCAACTCAGTGCTCGTAACCAATAAGCAAAACGGCGTCCAGAAGTTATATCGAAAAACCTTACAAAAACCACGGCCAAGTTACTTTTATATAACCTTCGAAAACTTCGCCAAACATGCTTGGCGAAGTTGTCCCTAACTTTGCTACTGGCTAATATCGCCTATAACAAACTATTAAACATCAAGTTCACCAAAATGTAACAAACAATACACTGATTACAGACATGATAAACTAAAGACCAATGAAACTACTGGCACACTACACCAACAGAGGGCCTCAATGCTAAGCAATGTATTCAAAAAGTCGTCGACAGGCACTTCACGGCCACGGTTAAAGTTTTGTGATCTTCGAGTGTTACTCCCGTTAGTGGCGCTACTATGAAAGCATTGCTTCATAAGTAACCCATCTTGCCCCACGCCCCGCCTTGCCTGGGGGCCTTATTCTCGGAGACCCTTTGGTTGTGGACATTGAAGGTGTTCTAGGGTGTATTAAATCTTTTCCTAAAGAGACTTATTGTGGGAGAGACGGGCTTAGGGCCAAACATATTTTGGATGCCCTATGTGAGGAAGGATTCGCAATTGTCATGGGTTACTTAAAGCTATCACTGAGGTGCCTAACTTGTGGTTAGGGGGATATGACATGTCGCTTTGGCGGAGATTGTGGCTTCTGCCCCCCCCCCCCCCCACCCCCTAATGCCATGATGGTCGGCTATAAATCATGTGTATATTTGTGTTATTTCATGTATTTTAGTTGTTTATATAGACCAAAACACAATTACTTTGAGTTCTTTTATTATCACAGGTGTTTGGAGCTTAAACAGGCTAAATCAGAGCCATTCAGATGGATATCAAGCAAGCCTAGAGAATCCGGAAGCATAGAGAAACATATATGGATAGTTAAGAAGGATTCGGGAATGGTTTGGATGAGAAACCCGAAGCCGAAGCGAAAACTGAACAAGACGGGAAACCAGCACACAAAAAGAGCTTTTTAGGACCTTTTGTGTGGGACGCTTGTAAAATAGGGTCCTAAAATCTATTTAATAGGACAAATGAACATTTGGGTCCTTTTACAATATACGCTACAGAACCAGTGTCCTAAAAAGTTATTTAATAGGATGGATGATTTTTTGGGGTCGTATTATCATATAACTTAATAAGACACTTAAAATGTAAATCCTAATAAAGTAATCTATAAGACATGTAGTTGTTGGTGTCCCATTATGTGGTAGGTAATAGGACACTTAATCACTATAGGTCTTGTTATAACATAAGTTAATATGACACTTTGTAGTTAAGTCATAAATGTTCGATGTTATAGGACCCTTTCTAGTCGAAGTCATATAAGAACATAACTTAACAGGACATTTTACACTATGGTCTTATAACTTTAACCTTTATAAGACGCTTAATCATTGTGGTGTTATTATAATACACCATAATAGGACATTTGATATTTAAGTCATAAAACATATGTTTTATAGGACGCTTATTCGCTAGAGTTTTATTATAACATAACTTAACAGGACACTTAACACTTGAGTCTTATAACTTGAACCTTTATAGGACGCTTAATCATTGTGGTGTTATTATAATACACCGTAATAGGACACTTGATATTGTAGTCATAAAACATATGTTTTATAAGACGCTTATTCGCTAGAGTTTTATTATAACATAACTTAATATGACCTTGACACTTTTTCTTATAATTTTAACCTTTACATATAGCACTTTTTGTATGTCATAATTGATTGGTACATACTTTTAATGACATTTAGCATTTGTGTCATTAAAAGTTAGGTACTTAATGACACTTTAGGTATGCCATATTTTCTTGACAACATTTATAGTGACATTTATCATTTGTGTCATGTAAATTTTGATTATTTAGTTTCACTTTGTGTGTGCCATAACTTTATACACATTTTATCACATTTGCTCTAAAGTAACTTATTCACAATTGTAATACAAATATCGTTATTAACAAAATTACTCCTTTTTATTATATTGTTTACATCTCCTTAGATTTAAGGCCATCTTCAGCGACATGATGGTTGAGATTTTGAAACTGTGAAGTCGATCGCAGGCCTTTGGTTTGGTACAAAGAAAACACTAACATTCCATTTTTGCACATGTAAATGCTCTAAGAGAGACAAAATTTGGCTTGGTAAGTTAGCCATAGATATGAGTTAGTGCTAAGGGAAATTTGGGAGGGAATCTTGAGAGTGAGAGGGAAATCGAATAATTAAGAGAGAATTTATAAATTTCAGATAATAAATGATTAAAGAAACAAATAAATTAACATAAAACTAATTTAGTATTTATTAATTAAAATATGTCATATATATAAAATATAAACTTATATACGATAGAAAATCTATTTTGTATTATTTTATGTTATAAGTATATAAATAAAGTGTTATATCTATCTATAATAAATAAATAAAAATGATAGAATTGATGTACGTGGACATTTTGGTTATACACTTATACATCAATTTTGTAACTCTAATCTAACTTTACGATATTTTACATCCACTAGGGTGGATGGCATCAATTTAAAGAGCATATTGGGCTAAATGTCCTTTCATTTTAGAGTGGAGCATTTTCACTCGTTAGTCGTTTTTATAAATTTTGAAAGTGTGTTTTTTTGTCTTTTAGAGTGTTGTTGGGAGTGGTTGTGAGTATATGAGAGATAAAATGTACTGGTAATGAGGAATTTTAAGAAAAAGATATTGTTCACACTCCATAATTTTTTAAGATTTTTTGAAAGTGATTGTAGTTAGTTGAAAGAGAAAAAATGATGATAAAAGTGTAAAAAAGAACTATTTAATTGAAAAGTAAGAAGAAAATTTAGTGATTTTCAATTTAATTATAGAGATGAAAATAACAAATTAATTGGGTCATATGCACTTATGTTTGACAATGATTACAATGTATAGTTATTATTCATTGCGACCATTCATTAAAAAAATAAATAAAAACCAACTACAAAATAAAAGTAATAACGGACGATTGAATTTTTCCATTGGCTCTTTATTTCTTTGCAAATGCGAACAAAACTTGAACGACAAACCCAGCCGACCTACACTACTGGTTCGTCATTGACTAACTGGCTCCACCACGATTGACCATTTTAAGGACCAAGATATATTTTTTTTCTTTGTAATGCTAGGAGAGCTTAATGGATCATAGGTTAGTCGTTACCTACTACGGTATTTAATTTTAATACCATATATTTGCTATGTTTATTGTTACTCGCTAGTTTTTATGGGTCTTTTATTTCGGCTTGACCGATTTATTTAAATCCTCGGAGAAAGCCCTACCAATGGGTATTAATTAGTCATAATATCTATATTGATCATAATGGGAATTATTTTTACGAAGTATGTATGACCTACATTATTGTGTTCAACATAACGTTTTATATTACAACATTGACGTCTTCAGAGTCGGGCTTAATAATTTTTAGAGCTAAATCGAAATGAAATTTTGTGGCAATTTCATGACAGATGTGTATATATATAAAAAAACAAACTTAAGCTCATGACCTGAAACTGAACAACACGCATGTTTACTACCATACTAGCACATCATTAGTCATATTTGTACACTCTAACCGGCCATCAATGCCTATTTAAACACTAGTATCCATGATTAATCATCAATGACGAAAATACAACAGTATCATCAATGACAAATAATACACTAGTGGTATGGTATACCCGCTTACAAAATAAGGTGATGAGCTTAAATCCTTGTAAATGTATGGTCTTAATTTGTCATGTATCATGTATTATATATTAGCTTTTACCTCCGTATTACAGGGGTTTTTCATTATTCTTTTATCATATTTATATATTTTTTGAATTCTAATTATATTTAGCTTACAAAAGTTAATAATATACTAAATATTTGATTATGAAAGGGTTTCACAAATAAATGAGATGTTATAACCTAATTTAAAAACTGTCTGGATTTAATGAGACCCTAACCCATTTGTTTTTTTTAATTATGGATAATATATATCTTTTTTTAAAAAAAACAGATATTAATATTTAATATATTCATACTTTATAGGATTTTCATATCAAATATTTGGTTTGATTAACTTGTTATTTTAATGATATGTTATAACCCATTTAAGGAATATATGGGTTTGGTGAGACATATACCCGTAAATTCGGATCACATGTATGAGAAACCTGTATTTACAAATAATGTAATCTGGTAGCTTGAGAGAATTTAAGGAGAAACCAGAGAGTTTTTAAAGGTTTTGTTTATGTTTATATATATTATAGAGTATAAATAGATAGTATAGATATAGATACATCAAAACTTATAACAATTTTAAATTATATATTATATATGGAGGATAACTTCATAGAATAATAACCAACTTTGAAAGTTGTTTCAATCAGGTCACTGATAAAAACTTTTGTTCCAATCAGGTCATTAAACTTTTATTTTTGTTCCAATCCTAGATATTTTACTTGAATAGCAGGTAATCTAGGTTTTTTTTAATTTTTCAATGTTTTTACTTTGCATAATAACTTTTAAAGGTTGCGAAAATTAGTAAAATGCAATATATAATTTTAAAATTCCGAAAATTTTGCAAAAAAAGTTCGGAAAATTACAAAAAAAATTTTGAAAAAAAGCAAAAAGGTTAATTTTTTTTTTTTGAAAATTGCAATAAATTACAATCCTTTTAGTTATATTGTTAATGGGTTTGGTCGAAATGGGTCACTTAAAAAACGAGTTGTTTTGGTTCGGGTCGGAACGGGTTAGGGTCAGCAGGTTCGGGTTTGAACGGGTCAAAGTCGGAATGGGTCGAAACGGGTTTCGAGTCAGTTTTTTTAACCAACGAATAAGCGCGTTTTCAACACGTTTCAGCACATTTTAACAGCAAAAGCTCGTTTAAGCAATTTTTCAGTTCGTTTCAACACTTAACAGCTCGTTTAAGCGATTTTTCAGTTCGTTTCAGCACTTAACAGCTCGTTTAAGCGATTTTTCAGTTCGTTTCAGCATCTAACAGCTCGTTTAAGCGATTTTTCAGTTCGTTTCAGCATCTAACAGCTCGTTTAAGCGATTTTACAGTTCGTTTCAGCACCTAATAGATCGTTTAAGTGATTTTTCAGTTCGTTTCAGCACCTAACAGCTCGTTTAAGCGATTTTCCATTTCGTTTCAGCACGTAACAGCTCGTTTAAGCGATTTTTCAGTTCGTTTCAGCACCTAACAGCTCGTTTAAGCGATTTTCAGTTCGTTTCAGCACCTAACAGCTCGTTTAAGCGATTTTTCAGTACGTTTCAGCATTTAACAGCTCGTTTAAGCGGTTTTTTAGTTTGTTTCAACACGTAGCAGCTTGTTTCAGCACGTTTTGACCAAAATGGGTTGTTTTGGTTCGGGTCAGAACGGGTTATGGTCAACAGGTTCTGGTCAGAACGGGTACGGGTTGGTATGGGTCCAGGTCGGAAAGGTCAAAACAGGTTTCGGGTCAGTTCGTATGCATATGAAAGAGTTGAAAACCAGTAGCAAAGGTGCGTACGATCATCTTATGGAACATTTACCTGCTATCCAGGTAAAATATCTATGATTGGAACAAAAATGAAAGTTCAATAACCTGATTGGAACAAAAGTTTTTATCCGTGAACTGATTGGAACATAGTTAGTTACTTGTAACTGCATTTTTTTTCAATCCTAATTTTCTTCAAATCCTAGCCAAAGACCTGGGGTGGAATCTTGACAATTGATGTAGCAGTCTACAGCCGTTTTCATGGTGGTTACCATTTATCTCATATTCACATGCTGTATCAACACGTTCCTCAATTCCAACTATTAACATAGGTTTCAATTTCAAATACCAAACCACCTTAGCACTCAACTCAAATCAGTAAACGCATTGTTGCAGGTATTTGAGCCGTAATTTCTGTTAATTGTAGGTATATTGATTTCAATTTTTCTCGAATTTGTCACCACCACGGACTGAATGGCTTTGCTGGTATGTTAATTTCTATTTATACTATGTTAGGTTGGAGGGAGGAACGGTGTCTTGTTTGCATCTTTTAATGGTAGGCTTCCTAATCGTCTTCGGTGCTGATGGGAGACGAATCCACCCCTTCTATTGCTGCCTTATGTTATTTTATGTCTCAAATTTGACTAAAATGATTATATGTTTTGACCCTCTTTTAACAGGTGGATGCTTCCATGGATTGGCCACAAGTCACAAAGTACAAAGCTTTGGTGTCTGCTCAGCCACACAGGCAGGAGATTATTCATGATCTGCACACCGTAACTACTGATTCATAAAGTGGTGTTGTTAATGGAGGGATGATTAGGCAAGTGTTTACTACTTTTATAAAAAAAATATTTCTTTTGTATTCAATTAAGTTTAGAATAATGAATTTTTGGTTTTGCAGGGACCTTTTGATCTCCTTCAAAAAGTCAACTGGACTTAAACCACACAGGATTATATTTTACAGGGATGGAGTCAGTGACGGGCAGTTTAATGATGTTTTGTTGAATGAGATGAACAAGATTCGGAAAGTAGGTTTCTATTATCATTACTACTATTAAGTTTTGCGTTTTTTAACTTTTAATTGGCGGATCTAAAATGAGGTTGTTTTACAGGCTTGTATATCATTGGAAGAGAACTATATGCCTCCTGTTACATTTATTATTGTTCAAAAGAGGCATCATACGCGTTTATTACCTGCGAGGCATGGTGATCGGGCTACTACTGATAGGAGTGGCAATATTCTTCACGGTTTGTAATTTATGGTTTGTTATTTCTTTATATATAAAATGTTCTTTTTTATTTTATTTTTTTCTTTATTAATTAAATTTGTTCAGGGACTGTTGTCGACACCAAAATTTGTCATCCCGATGAATTTGACTTCTATCTGTGCAGCCATTCTGGAATAGGTGAGAAATTGTTTTCCACATGGATGTCATTCCTTATACACACACATACACATATAATCATATATTATATGAGTTTTGTAGGGACCAGTCGCCCGACACACTATCGTGTTTTGTATGATGAGAACAAGTTCACAGCAGACGGGTTGCCGATGCTGACCAACTCTTTGTGCTACACGTATTTCAACTGACCCTGATAATTTTATAAATATATAGTTTGGTTGTGTAACTTATCTTACTCATTTGTTAATGTTTTCAACTTTAGCTATGCAAGGTGTACACGATCTGTTTCAGTGGGTATGTATATTCTCTGCCTTTTGTTTTTATTCATTATTGTTTTAACAGATTATAAGTTTTTAACTGTTTGATTTATAATATATTAACTGCAGTTCCACCTGAGTACTATGCACATCTGGCTGCATTCCGAGCCCGGTCCTACATGGAAGGAGGAGATCCGTCTGTTTCAAATTAAGTTTCTTTTGTTTTTTCTGTTTCAATCAATAATATTAAATTAGTATTGTGTGTTTAATTGGGGCATGTACCAACACAACATAAGTTTGGTAAAACGAGCTGGTCGGGTCGGGTAACGGGTCAAAAGAGGTTCGAGTCACACCTGGTTTGGTCAAGCGAGTTCGAGTGAAAATGAGCTCAAGTCAAAACGGGTCACTTTTATAAAAATCATTTTTAGTTCATGTCAAGACGAAGCATTAACCGTTTTTTTTTCTGGTCAAAATAGGCACGTTGGATTAGGTGTCGGGTTAAAACAGGTGTGAGTGAAAATGTGAAATGAGTTCGTATGAAACAGGCCACGTCAAAAAGAATCAAATTGGTTTGGGTCAAGACGTGCCACTAAAAAAGCCAAATACATGGTACTACACTTCTTTCAATCAATTAAAAAAAAGAATTTTATATTAGAGTGATAACATACTTGATAGGCGTTTGATTGAGAAATACTTGACAAGTCAGGGACAACTAAACATCATCACCTGTTGTGAAACGCTTGTGACCAGCACCACATGATGCCGATATCTTATTATCAGTGTTAGTGTTTTACTGCTCTATTTACATGTTATCTAAGTAAAATATGCATTTGCTTAAATTAAAAACTTATATTGCTTTGTTCTTTTTTTTGGTTTAATTTCATAAATCCACGTGCAGTCCCTCATATGCAAAGTTTTTAATCCATTTTTGGTGTGTCTTCTTTGAAATTTGACAGAAAGGTAGAGTTTTTGCTTCATTGTATGGAAAATATAGCATACGTGATTATTTTAGACATAAACATCATACTGGAAGTGCCATATGTGTATCTAAGAATCTAGTAGTTAATTAATGATCATGAAACCGAAGTTTATTCGGGTCTCATTTCAGCATATTTTTCATATTTTGTATCGGGAATAGCACATACACCTTATTAATTAATTTATCATTAACAGGGAACTTTTTGGCATCGGTTACAAGATCAGGGTGCTTAACCCTGCATCGATATGAACTTCTGTACAATCATTTTAATGAACACGGTGAGTTTATCTAACTTTTTATGTATTATGTTAGAATTTTTGTGAGTGTCATCTTTTGATATAGTCCAATGGGAAGATGGGAAGCAACTGTTGTGGCAAATTTCTTTCGTTGAGGGTATCAAAGTTGTTCGTTAGTTTCATGTACGCGTTGTATGGTGCAGGCACAAGCAAACATTCAGCAAAGGGAAATACAATCTATTAGCATCCATCTTATACATATCAGCTGGGATTCCATCTCAATGATGGCTGGTAATATATTTATGTCATTTATATTAAATATTATAATAGATAATTTTCTGGTTTATGTGCAAGCAGTCATTACATGTCAAAACATTTCTTGTGGAGATTAAATTCGCACCTCTCCGAACGTGGGGGGAAATCTTAGGCGGTAGAATCGAGCGGTGCCGTTCAGTGACTACATATGAGTTTATGAATCAATTCAATTTCCAACACCTATATGGTTGCAAAACCGGTGTGACAAAGTTACATAATGGTTATTGTCTATCAAGGGTATTATGTGCATAAAGCTAAAATAAAAACACGAGGTTTCTTTTCGGAAAAAAAATCATAATTCTTTTTGGAGACGGATTCACTTTTTCTAGGGTTTTGACTTTTGAACTATTTATCCCTAGCCATCTAAATAGTTATTTTGTTTTCCAAACACTAACATTTTTTTAATTAACCATTCATCTATTATATTAACAACAAAAAAATACACGTTTGAACAATCCAAATATACTGAACAATCCAAATATACTGAACAAATAAAGTTAATACAACAGTTTATATAATGATGTTTACCTGCAAGAAGATGACAATAATTATTTCTCAGCATAATGTTTCGACTCATATCATGTGTGTCACAACTAATATTAATTAAAAACCAAATTAAAGTAATCACATTCGAAAGTTGATATTCCCGTCCACCGGACGGGTCAACTACTAGTTAAAAAATGTTATAATAATGTCTTTCTCAAATGATTTATGATATGGTGTATAGTTAATATATTAATTTGTAATCTAACTTGTTTCTTTCTTTATGTTTTAGCTAATAAATAAAATAAGAATGGTTTGTCAAGGTGAAATTATGAATTTAAGAGCAAGCTTTCGAGGTGTTTATGTCACTGTGTGATGGCAAGGATTAGGAGGATGGTTAAAGGTCAGTATATTAGTATTCTACTCTTTAATAAGTGTTTTTTTTTTCAGTTTCTATAAATTATTTGTTTAGTACACTTGAGTGTGAGACTCGGCCCTCGGGACACAGTATTTTATTGTATTGAGAGTTAATTACACGGATTGTTAAGTCACTTTGACACATTCATCCACTTTGACTTGTCGTTCATTTAACCTCAAGGCCTACACGCACTCAGGGGCTTTTGACAACACATATCACACATATTATTACGGGTTTTTTATTAGCACCAAAGGGCTTTGTATTAATGTTGACTCTATTATGACTTATTTATTTCAATTGCTTCCTAATTTTAACAAGGGGGTCTTGCTTTATATTATTCTTTAATGGTGACAAACAAACATTTCTCTGTGTTTTGATCAGTGGCAAAGAATTCTAGCTTACGCCAGTGCTATTGAAGGTTTGTGGCTGATAAAGTTGGTTGCATGAAGTCATAGAGGTTTTTGGATGATAGTTTTTATTTGTGTTAAACTGAATGCTTTAATAATATGTGTGTTAAAAAAATGAATAATTTAGACTAATGGTCAAGATGGATGCTTTAGCTGTTCTAGCTATTTTTAAAATGGTTCGTTGTTTGGATATGTTGTTTATTTGCTCACTTTTTCTGTTCTGGCTATGTTTTTATTTGTCTTTTAAGGCGGTTGATTTTCCGCCATATTTGATTGAAAAACGTCATATTTACTCACTTTTTTTGTACTAGTGATTAGGTAAGCACATGTCAAAATATTGTAAAAGTGTCCTAATATGTTTTATTGAGACACTTTTTGGGTTGTTAATGAATATATAATGCGACCATAAAAAATTGGTTTCATAATCTTATTTGGGATATCAGGATTTTTTTCTTGGTACTAAAGTACCTATAATGTTACACCATAAGGGTCTTATAAATTAATTTTAAGGACACTTGTATGCGTATCAAAAGATTAAAGGTGGGTAAGCACATGTTAAAATATTGTAAAAGCGTCATAATATATTTTTTATTGGGACTCTTTAGGTAGTTAATGGATATTTTATGCGACCATAAAATTGGTTTCATAATCTTATTTGGGATATCAGGACGCTTTTTAAGTTCCGAGACTTATTACGACCCCTTTACATGAAGCGCCTTTCTCGTTGGTCCTATTAAATGAAAGGTCCTATAAAATAGTATTTTAGGACACTTTTATGCGTACTAA
Organism: Bidens hawaiensis; assembly: GCF_021521415.1. Taxonomy (NCBI): domain Eukaryota; kingdom Viridiplantae; phylum Streptophyta; class Magnoliopsida; order Asterales; family Asteraceae; genus Bidens; species Bidens hawaiensis. The sequence goes on along the minus strand of NW_027499862.1, from coordinate 69,866 downwards.
AAAGCCCTTTTTGTTGTAGTGCAGGAAAGTGTCTTTTAGTAAAACGAGCATATCTCGCTATAAATTATGTGTATATATGTGTTATTTCATGTATTTTAGTTGTTTATATATATCTAACACAATTACTTTGAGTTCTTTATGATCGCAGGTGTTTGGAGCTTAAATGAGCTAATTCAGAGCCATCCAGATGAAGATTAAGCAAGCCTCGAGAAGATGGAATCATAAGGAAACATATATGGATGGTTAAGAAGGATTCGGGAACGGTTTAGACGAGAAACTGGAGCAACAACTGAACAAGACGGGTTACCAGGAAAGTGTCCTTTAGTAATATAGGCATGTCTCGGCCTAGAAAATGAGTTACGGGACACATAATATATGAATTTAGGGTTTCTCGACAAGACAAATCTGAATATAAGGTCAATTTACTTCGCGCGACGCGAACTGATGGTGAAAAACGGGAAAAAGAACCCTAACTTGATATAATCAGTTTTGAGCCCCTATTTCGAGATATATTCTATTCCAGCAGCCAGAGAGAAGCCCTAGGACGATTATGTATCATCTCGAAGCTCTTGGCTCGTCAGATCATCACATGCTGTCATCCAATCATCAGATAAGTGAGTTAATTGCTATGTCGATGTCAGGCTAAAAATCTTCTGTTCACTTTAGGCAAGGGTTCTATGTAACCTTAATTTGATCAGATTATTTATGTTTTAATGATTATGAACTTGATTGAATTTGTCATTCTATCTTGTTTTACTTTATCAATCAATTGTTTAAACAATTTGTGTTTTTGATTATCGGATCTTGCATCACTTATCTTGTTGTGCTCATCAACATTTAGGACTAGGTTCTTGTGTCATTAAACCAATAATCGTTAGTCATTGCTATATATATAATTGATTTTCATAATATAAAACAAGTAATTGAGTAGATCGGGTTCAGTTGTGTCAAAAATTCGGTTAGGATATCGTTTGTCATTACAACCACACTAATATGTCTAATAAATACAACGCAATTAATTTAAGAGAATCTGTTATTAGCCGACCATCACATCCCCACACTTATCATTTGCTTGCCCTCAAGCAAACTATCATGCAACGCATACACCTCGATCGATGGTTCATCAATTATCATTATTAATACTAGTGAGGTATAAAGTCATGTCCAATTCCCAAGAAGTGACACTGTCACAATTGATAACCCACCAAATAATTTAATAATGCATTTAAAGTATGGAACCGCCCAAACAAGTGTACTTTGTTTCCGGTCAAGGCACACATGTTCACACCCCTCATAATACAATATTTCTCGTCTTAGTTTAATATCTGGACCAACAAAAAGTGTGCTAGTATCTCTCGGCCTCTATACCGAGTATGAACACAAAGTAATAAGCTTGCGAGCCGGTCATATATCCACCCATTAACCATCGGTTGCATAAATATTATGACTAAGGGTTTTGTTGTAGCTTAGGTACGGGTATGGAATCAGATTTATTTAGTGACTTATGGTGGATGAAACCCAATTAATTCAACCGACTAAACAAATAAACACACTCACTGACTTTTATTTACAACCAATACTGACTCAAATATTGACTCGTTGTGAGTTTTTCTTTGACTTTTCAGTTTTTTTTCATTTTTATATCTATTAAGATAACTTGATATAATACATACAAATAACTGACTCGAGTCACACGTACATTGTGTACTATGCTCAACAAACAATTCATATACACTCTTAACATACCGGGTTTCATCCACATGATTAAAATAATAAACGGCCAAGGCTAATGCTGCTTGTAATGCGGGTTTAACAAATGTAAGGAAAAACACACAAACTTGGCTCCTAGGGGATAATGTAAAGGCCAATATAATGTGGGTTTCTAACGTCCTATTTCTTTATACATGTGGTGGTATTAAGATCTTGACATGCATATGACAAACAAGTTCTAGATATCATTATCATACTGGTTACACTCTTTAATGGCACTCAAATGACACATGTATATATCTATATAGTATTATGTGCATTAAATATAAGGAAAATCTCTCTCTCTCTCTCAGACGGAAGGAATGGGCTGCCAATATGAAACATGTGAACCCATCCCCATAATTTGTTATCCCCATCTAAACTGTCCATTTTAATTTCCATTTTCTTTTGAAAACATTTTATAGGAATACTTTCAAGAAGCTAAAAAACTAACCATGACCAAAGACCACTACTTTGAATTAATAATAGCAATTAACAATTTAAAATTCCGGATTTTGCACACAATCAAGGTATTTTTAAGGCGAAAATTTCAATTTCCCCCCATCCCCACCCTTGAGGTTGACATTGTCCTCAATGTTTAAAATTTAGCATTGAAAATACATTTTCGAGGAAAGGGTTAAAATTTACTGCTTATTAATTTTAAAATCGGGCTTAATGTGAAGGTCCTAACAATTTATACAACTACACTTTTAACAAACAAACTAGCAAAACAAAGAAAATAATGAAAATGAAATAACATGATATAGCAATAAGTAACTCGTGTGCACTCGTGCTTGCTATAGACGAACCTGCCTCCCCAACTCACTCAACAATATCTGAAAACTCTCACACGTGTATAAGCATGAATCTAACAACCGTTAGAATAGGTCTTCTAAACTATTTACAAAACTGTTACTTTTAATTACCAAGCCGAGTTAAATAAATTCCACAATTAAATTTGTTAAACGAGTAAAACTGTTAAAAGACCTAACTCATACTCGTAGGAATCAGGGTAGCATTTAGCGTATGCAATAAGCCCTTTAAACCCCTCGGTAGCCCGGATGGAGGAGCATGGTCTCGTGAGGGTTTATAGTGAACTACACCCACAAAGTTCAAATACTAAAAAAGTATACACATACCTAAATTAACCACATAAAAAGAACGTGAATGCTCGCTAGAAAGTGGAGCTATAGTTATGGTGAATTTTGTCGCTTGATGTGCTAAAAGTACTCAAATAATTATCAACTAAATTGCGCTAAACTTTAAATAATACTCTAGACTCTTTAAACTCGACTAAACTACTGACCGACAAGTGAAGCGATCGACTATAGTAAAGCTAAGTAAGTCCATATATCGAAACCACGAGACTCTTTAAATTACGTAAATTAACTAATTAAACTCGACAAACTAACGCAACTATTTTATTTATAGTTGTTAAAGGGGGGGGGGGATTAATTACTAATATTAAACTAATTATTAACTAATTTAGAAAAGACAAGTAACAAAACATAAGACAATTTAAATTGACTGACTCAGATGATTATGATGAAAAACCACATAGGCTTGAATTCCCAAAATTTTAGTTATCAATTAATTGGAAAATACTTTTTATGGAACTGGGATCATAAAACAGACACTTAAAAGAAAACCAAAACAGGACCCCTAACCCTTCTCAAGAAGAGGCCTATGGGTTTGTAGTAAGTTTTAAGACACACTCATTTTATAGATTGAACAGCCTTACAGTTATTTAAATAACTATGAACGATTACCTCTATACTGAAATCCTACTGTATAACGCGGAAATCAAAGATAGTTTAATAACTCAATTGACTCCATAGACAATGTTGAACAGTCAAACCTAGACGGACTCCTTACGAAGAACTAAATCTAGCAATCTTAATCAACAAAGATCTAACGAATAACGTATCACGTTATAATTTTTTAGATTCGTAGCACACTTTTATTCGTCTGACTAATAATACTATTCCATTGATCTTATTTGAATTCAATCATAAACTAGTCAAAAACACACAGTAGATAACCTAAAAAAAATCCTATTATATGAAACAATCATCAAGGATATTGTGGAATAATAAAACTAATCAATCAAAACCAATACACATATTCATCAATTAAATAAACCAAACAATTTACTGATTCATAAAACCATAACGAAAAGTATAATCCAAATAAAATCAAACATCAATGAAGGTTCATCGATAGCCTAGGCAGTCTATAGCGTTTAACCTAGAATCGGAAAATCAAACAAAATAATACTGAAGGAAAACATGGTGAATTATAATAGAAATGAAAGATTAAAGGTGATAAAACCCGTAGTCTTCAATCTTGGTGATCTTATTCGAATTCAATCACAAACTAGTCAATAACACATAGTAAATGACCTAACAAAACCCTATCCTATGAAACAATCAACAAGGGCAATGTGAAACAATAAATCTAAGTAAATAAAACCAAGCAATCATACGCATCAATTAACTCAAACTCAACACTTTACTTAATGCATAAAACCCATAACAAAAAGAAATCCCAATCAAAATCAAATCAAACAAAGGTTCATCGCGACCTAAGTAGTTTATGAAGTTTAGCCTAGCATCATGTAAAATAAATCAAACAAAGTAAATAAATCAGAAAACATGGTGAAATAATGAGAAATGAAAGATTAAAGGCGATAAAACCGTAGTCTTCGATCTTGAACGTAAAGCTCTTCACCGGATGTTCTCTTGTCTTCAAAACTGCCAAGAATCTCGAATAATAGCTCAAGTAAACTCCAAATTCGTCTGGTAGCAGCAGAGTATGTTCAGGTTAAAGTTAGGGATGTTTAAATACTGAAAACAGGGCCCAACAATTAACAAAAACGAAATAAAAAATATCATAAGATGTCACTAGGCACCGCGCGACCCCAGAGGGTAATCAGGCCGCACGGCGCGGCATGTGAGAGTGGGGTGCCTGGTCAGACCGGCCTGGTCTGACCGGTTATCTGTCCGGCTCCTTCCGGACGCGTTTCGGTTCCTCGTTTTGGCTCTTTTTCATTCGTTTTTCGCCATTTTCGATCACGGTCAACTTCCGGAACCTACGAAACATAAAAGTGTTAGTAGTATACAAGTCTTGGCTAAAAACGTACATAAACTATTAAAATATTAAATAAAATATACACGGGAAACATAAATATTTAGCATTATATCAAATATCCCTACACTTATTCTTTTTTCGTCCCTGAAAAAGTCTAATGCGGTTGGATCAGAATCAGAAAATAGTGTCTTAAAAACATATAGGTTAATTTAAAGCTCAGATAAACGAATTTATTTGTACGTTTTACATGTGGCTTGTCCCTTGTGGTCCGTTTCTTAATGGTAATGAGACGCGAGCAAGGGGGCCCACATGGCTAACAGCGTGGATGATCAAGCCTGTAGTGTATTTGTACTTTAAGTACGCGATGATCAAGTTTAATGACTTATGTTTGGCTGAGAAAACTACGGGTTTGCTCACCAATTTTTTTAGCATTTTAATATTCACAAATCCACTTAAGAAATGTGAATACCCAGATGACAAACTTCATACAACCCCATAGTCTTCGGACCCAAGGCATCCCATCAATACAAGATTTAAGGTTATAAAACCATACGCCAATGAAATATAAAACAATAAAGCTAGAAGTGCAGGATTTAGTTTATATCACCGGCTACTTGGCACACTCTAACGTTAAACCTACCCAAGCATCATATGATAACGTATTCAGTTTAATTTTTTTTTAATTTGTAATATTTTCACATTCTTACAAAAAATTAAGGCTTAAGTATGGCTCGACCTTTCATTAATTAATTTCCACGGACAAAACACATCACTCACTAAAAATTATATCAATTCGTTACTCATTTATCAAATTGCCCTTTCATTCTCAAGGCTGAGCCTACCGACACATCTTAAGTTAAGTGTGTTTTATTTTATATTATCTCATATTATTAGTAGTTTGAAAAACTAATTTCCGATAATTATCATCATCTCCCATTTTAACGCAAAAAACTATATTCAAGGGACATTTTTTTTCAAAGCTTTTAAACTTTCTTTTTTTCTTTTTTTAATAAACCAATTAGTTAAACACTGGTGTCCCATCCCCGTACTTAAATTTTGCATTGTCTCTAATGTAGGAATGGAAACACAAATCAATAAAATTAAAACAAAAACCTAGAAATTATAAAAATTTAAAGAAAAAAAAAACTAAAAAGAAAAACATAAAAATTTTAAAACAAAGTACAATGGAAACACTTAGCTGATAATATGTGAGACTGTCAATGTGCCAGTCTATTTCCATAAGTGTTCTCCTTACCGACTGCTCACCAATTTTAGTACCTCATTCTCTGTTTCTGAACGAATACGGTCACTCCTCTCGACATACCTAAGTGACATCAAACACAATATCTAGAAAATAAAAGTTACTTATAAGTCTTAAAAGTCACCAAACTCCATCCCACATTCCCGACCAACTAGTTTAGAACAATATTAGTACAAACCAAAAGATAATAAAAACATCATAATAAGATAGCAAAAGAAAAGATACAAATTCACATGTTGCTTCCATGTCCCCAAACTCAATCCTCGTCATCTTCCTCCTCTTCTTCCCCGTCACTCTCCTTAAGAGTGCGGTACGGCTCTGCATTATCAAACTCCTATGATCTTGGCATGTAGAACGGTGCTCCATAACCATAACCATAACCACTCAGACCCGCCGCATCCTGCTGATTTTCTCTCATTCATCATGTGTCTTAGAGTGTAATATTGCCTCTGTTGATTTTCTCTCATGATCCTCCTCAAATCGTCACCCTTCTTGGTCATATATCCCTGCATCTAATCGAATCCCGACTCCATCCGATCATATAGTGAGTCAAGTGTAAGTGTCTCGGGGCGGGGCTCTCTAACCGAAAACTGCATAGTCGGCCTCTCATAACGATGCAAAGGCCTCTGATGACATGTAGGAAGTTCGGCTCGCATAGTCACTGCAGCTTCAGACTCTGGTGGTGGTTGTGCCCGTGGACCCGCTTTTATTTCTTCCCAAGCTAGCGGGTCAAGAAGCTTCAAAATCTCTGTATTCTTCAAATCATTAACACCAATGAACGTCACCCTGGGTCCTTTTCTTATGTGTTCCGACTTAAATCTTGTAAATCCCCAAAATTTTGAGCAATCACAGTAATATATGGGCTCATATCAAGCTTAGCCTTCTTTTCACGCCCCATGTCTCACACGATGAAACTACTACGCCAACACACTTGATGTGTGTCTAATGAATGCTCTTTCTATGGAACTCACAACTAAGCTTTAAATTTATAACGAAACTCCTAATGAATCCACACACAACCGGCAAGTGTACCGATCACAAGTAGTATAGACCTAAGAAGTCTGAGTATCGAACACAAGGAGTCAAGGACAGGTGAGAACGCCTATGATCACTAAACCCTAGACAAGACCTTCCTAAGAATAATATCTTTTTAATTGATTTTTTTATAAATTAACTACTTGACTTAAATTACTTTAACTAAATTACTTCATTTAACTTAACTGAACTTGACGAAACACTTAATCAAACTTAGAAGCAATGGAGAAAACGTCTACCTAGGTAAGAATCATATTGACGGTCTAACAAGCTGATGGATTGAATGATCTCATGACACCGGTATCTAAAGATGACACAACTAAGGCTCGCTCAAGAAAGCTAGATCACCTCTCGGTCTCACTAACAAACCCTAACTTACACTTAATTTATTTTAAGAACAAACCGGGAAACTAATGCTAAGGTGTTCTAATGCCGAATCTCTTCTCGGACTCACCGACACACGACCCTAATGGAAACGAATACTACGCAACCAAGGATAGAGGAACAATTTGGTTTAACTTAAACTAGACCAACTAATCTCTCACAAACCCAAACCCGACAAGAACCGAACCCGCTCTCGCGCAGTCCTAATTCTAACAAGTAAAAGCTATGAGACAACTTTACTTCCTATCACCTCTCGGTCTCTAAGAAGGTGCTTAACCACTGAATTATACTATAACACACTCAACAAAACCCTACGGTGATATCTACCGCAAACAAATTCTCAACACAAAGTAAAGAATCAAACAAGCTACAATCAATCAAAACTAATTTAACCAATCGAAGCAAGAGGTTTATGAGTATAATTAATAAAATCACAGCCACTAAACACAACCTAATTCAATATTAAACCAAACTTTCAATAGCAAATCATGTCATACTGATCAAACAATCCCCTAAACTCATTAAAACCTAACAATAATCATCCATCCTAGGTAGAATAAAGAAGATTAGCTACTTATGGTTTTTGGACAGCAGCATATACTTAATGTAAACACCATATTAATCATCACAAACATAGTTAAAATCATTCAACAATCAATGATAATCAATAACAACTCAAACCCTAACTCAATAGCAAAAGAATTCAAGTTTAAAGTTAAAAACAAAAGAGTAATGAATCTTGAACAAGAAAACAAAGTGTACGGATGTTATACTCTTGTATGGGGCTGAGATATGTGATGTAAACCAACCCCTAGCTGCTGTCCCGATTCCCTTTGCTGCTCTTCTTCTTCCCCTAGCCGCCAAACCCTAGAAAGCTCTTTCTTTTTCTCTTGATTGAAGCTGCCGATCGAAAATACTATGGGGTGTTAGCTGCTGGCTGCTGATGATTTCGGCCAGTTGAGGGCTCTAGGTGCTACTAGGGTTTGTTATTTTATGTTATTATATAATAAATCATGCATGGGCTTCACACAAATGGATACGGGTCAGGCCTTTAACTCGGTTCTTCAAGAATAGTGCATAAAAGGCCTCTAAATCTCTTTCAAAGCTCGATTCTTTTCTCTTTAAACCCACAACCTACAAAATATATATTTATGTGATATCATGCTAAAACAAGTTAAAAACATCAATTATTAGATAAACAAGCGATTAAAACAATGATAAATAGCGCGGAAAACTAGTGTGTTTTACAACACATCAACACTCGTCAAATTAACCGGCATTTCTCAACAATAACCAACAAACAAAATAGATCTAACCAGTTAATTTTGTTCTCACCTGAACCTCTTCCAATTAGCATGGTCGCTAAAATCTTATGAATATAGCGAAGAACCAGGACCCGAATTTCCGAACTCAACATACTTCCCGAAAATGGAGAACTCGCAATCGTCTCCCAAAACGCAGCCAAGTGAATGTTAGACAAACTATTAGCTTTCGGGTTTTTAAATGCACCCCCCGGACTCATCTGAAATTCCTACGACTCGACCTTCGCCCTCGAATAAAAACCACTCGTAATCCCAAACTCAACAATAGTCATCTGATATGTAGTCTGACCCAAAGCAAACAAAACTGCATCCGGCTAACTAAAATTCCCATCTTTGTATTGAAAAGTGCACAAAAACTCCAAAGTCAGCTCTTAATATTGTGGCTCGTTGAGACATAACAAAGCTTTTAATTTCAGGCCCAACAATTCTTCAACCCATTCCCTATCACTAATAATATCCAACAAGTTCCAATCAATGGTCTTAAAAGTACGCAAATCCGAAGAAATAAGATTATCTAACTTTTCATATTCATCGGAATCTTTAGAAAAGTGAAGTAACAAGCTTTCACGGATATTAGAAGTTTTTCTTTTCGGGATAATAGCTTTATCTTGAAAAGTAATAACCCGTCTCTTTGGCTCATCAATCTCAACATCAGCCGACCTACCTTGTGGACGTGGAACCGGACCTCTTCTACGTTTTCCCGCTCCTTGAGACGACATTGCACCTGACATCCTGGAACACCCGAATTCTCGTAAATTCCTCTCTCCATGATGGTAATGATTCCTTGAAATGACTCACGACACAAACAAAACTACGAAAAAACAGTTGTTGGTGACTCAAAGAAAAATAAAAACGCAAATAAAAAAATAAGATAAAAAATGCAAACTCTAAACTTGAGTTTTCACTCAAGAACACATGTGATGATTCAAAGTGATGGATCGAGAGGATTTTCCTCCACCTCAATCGAGTCCTCCAGACCTCCAAGATAGTGCATTAAACAATGGCCGCTCACCTTCCATGAAGTTCCATTGTCCGGATTCTCTAGCTCCGCCACTCCATACGGGAAAACTTCTTTCACCAAATATGGTCCCGTCCACTTTGATCTTAGTTTACCTACAAACAAATTCAAAATGAGAGTTAAATAATAAAACCTGATCACCTTTCTTAAACTATTTACCTCCCTTCAACCGTCGATCATGCAATACCTTCGGCTTTTCTTTGATATTCAACGATCGAGAATATGCTGCATCACGAATTCTTCCAACTCGTGAATTTGAAAATACCTCTTCCTCGCAGCCTCGGTAAGATCAAGATTAACTGTATATTCCCAAAATGCCCGATGCTCCAACTCAATGGGAAGATGACATGATTTACCGTACACGAGCATGAACAGTGTGGTACCCAATGGTGTCTAATACGCGGTTCGGAATTCCCATAATGTGCCATCCAACTTCTTTTTCCAATCTTTCAGACTTATTCCCACCATCTTCTCCAAAATCCTTTTCACCCCTATATTTGCATTCTTGACTTGATCATTTGTTTGAGGATGGTAAGCGGTAGATGTGCGATGAGTAACTCCATAACAAGCCAATGCCTTCTCCATCACGGTGTTGCAAAAATGGGTGCCCCGATCACTAATAATAGCTATCGGAGTCCCGAAAGGAGTAAACAACTTCTTAAGAAACTTCACAGCAACCCGAGCATTATTAGTGGTCAATGCTTGGGCTTCCACCCACTTAGAAACATAATCGATCGCCACTAAAATATACTTATGACCACTGGAAATTGGAGACGGTCTCATAAAATATATGCCCAAACATCCAAAATTTCAAGAGTTTGGATGGGTTTTGGGGCATCTCATTCTTAGATGAAATATTACCAGTACGTTGGCAAGCATCACACATCTTCACAAAATTCATAACAACTTTCACAATCGTCAGCCAATAAAAACCACAATCAAATACCTTTTGAGCTGTGACATGCGATCCGTGATGACCTCCCGTCAAACCTTCATGAACATGCTTTAAAATATCAAACCCTTCTTTTTTCGTCACACGCCTTCTAAGAATCCGATAATCTTGATCAAAAACGGATCATCCCAATGAAACCTAGAAACATCTCGGAAAAACTTCGTCTTTTGTTGCGTAGTCATTCCCTTCAACACAACTCTATTAGCCAAATAATTAGCAAAATCAGTGAACCATGTCATAACATGCTTTTCGGCTGCAAAAAAAATCAATCGACTCATGAAGAAATTTGTCCCAACTTTCTTCTTCACGAATCTCTTCTCTCTTCGGATCTTCTGAACGGGAAAGATGATCAGCCACTACATTCTCTGCCCCTTTTCTTGTCTTTGATTTCTATGTCAAACTCGGAAAATAGAAGTATCCAACGTATAAGACGAGGCTTTGAATCTTTTTTTAAAAGAGAAAACGCAAAGCTGAATGATCGGTAAAAATGGTGGTCTTCAAAAGAACAAGATTGGATCAAACTTGTTAAATGAAAAAACAACGGCTAAAAGTTCTATTTCGGTGGTGGTGTAATTCACTTGGGCATCATTTAATGTCTTGTTTGCATAATAAATCAGATGAAAATGTTTCTCACGTATTTGCCTCAAAACCGCCCCGATTGCATAATCGTTAGCATCACACATGAGCTCAAAAGGTAAGCTCTAATCGGGTGAAACAGTAATGGGAGCACTCACGAGTTTCTCCTTCAAATACTTAAACGCCTTCAAACATTCTTCATAAAAAACATACGAAACATCTTTCTCAGTAGTCGGGTCATGGGGTAGGTAATCTTGGAAATGTCTTTAATAAACCGCCGATAGAAAACTGCATGACCAAGAAAAATCCTTATAGCCTTGACACTTGTTGGCGGTGGAAGTCTACTAATCGTATCAATTTTCGCCCGATCCACCTCTATACCGTCTCTTGAAATCTTATGACCTAACACGATCCATTCTATCACCATAAAATGGAATACTCCCAATTCAACATCAACTTTGTTTCAATACATCTCTTTACCATCTTTTCAAGATTCCTCAAACACTGATCAAAAGAATTACCATAAACCAAAAAATCATCCATAAAAACCTCCATGGACGTCTCTATCATATCCTGAAAAATGGCCACCATACATCGTTGAAAAGTGGCTGGAGCGTTATACAACCTAAACGGCATTCGACGGTACGCAAACATGCCTTAAGGACATGTAAAAGTTGTCTTCTCTTAATATTCCGGTACAATAGGAATTTGAAAATAACCTAAAAAACCATCAAGAAAACTATAAACTTCTGACCTGGAAGATGCTCCAACATTTTATCAATAAACGACAATGAAAATGGTCCTTCCGGGTGGCATCATTCAACCTCCGATAATAATTTCACACACAACCAGTAACCGTACGTGAAGGGATAAGCTCCTTCTTCTATTTATAACAACTGCCATACCCCTTTCTTCAGAACAACTTGGGTTAGGCTCACCTATAGAGAATCTGAAATCGGATAAATCATTCCGGCATCCATCAACTTTAGAACCTCTTTCTTGAGAACTTCTTGCATGTTCGGGTTAAGACGCCTTTGGGGTTGGACCACCGTTTTGTATTCATCTTCCATCAAAATTCGGTGGGTACAATAAGCGAGACTAATACCTTGAATATCCGAGAGTCTCCATGCAATTTCCCCTTTATGCAACTTCAACACCTCTAACAACTTCATCTTTTCTTCCATCGTCAACTTGGAAGACACAATAATAGGCAAATTTGAACCATCTTCAAGATAAGCATACTCCAAATGAGATGGGATAACTTTTAATTTCTATGGAGCGGGTTTTCCTGCATCTTTCTCACAAATAACTTCACTAACCTTCATAATCTCGACTAAGCAAGAACTTTTTTCCAACACTTCTTTCTCCAATTCTTCATCAACACCCACTCTAGCAAGATTGGCTCCACAAATATAATCAAGACATGTGTCAAAACATGGAATAAAAGAGTTAAGAAAATAAACAATTTGGCATCGATCACTAAAATCATCTTGATCACCTGGATGTTTCATCGGCCTAGCAACATCATATGTAACATTCTCATCACCAACCCGAAGTGTGATCCTTCCATCACACACATCAATAAGTGCCCTCACGGTACATAAAAACAGACGACCAAGAATAATGGGAACCCTCTCGTTAGCCTCCATATCAAGCACTACAAAGTCCATCGGAATAACAAACTTGTTAACTTGACTAGCAAATGACAAAGACATGTGATTCGGTGTAAGCTCACCTAACTCCGACTTTTCGTACAAAGAATATGGCATGAGATTAATACTTGCACCCAAATCTGCCAACTCTTGACTCATCATGTCACTACCAAACAAACACAGAATAGTAATCACTCCCGAATCTGATAACTTATCCGGTACCTGATTCAACACAACCGCCAAACAATCCTCGTTTAGAGGAATAAATGACACCCCCCCACCCCAAATGAGCTTTTCTTTTCAACAAATCTTTCAAGAACTTTGCATACTTCGGCATATGTAGGAGGGATTCAATAAACGGGAGATTAATTTTCAACTGTCGTAACATATCAAGAAAATGCATGTATTCCTTCGTATACTTTTGATGCTTAAGGCGAGCGGGATGCGGGACATGAGAGTGATCAATGACAATTGAAGGGTGGACTTCAACCACCTTCTTCGATATGCTTCTCTCTACTTGTGGTTCAAAAATTGGTGTGATGCCTTGTATCATACCTGGAACCTCCATTGATGTTCTTAAAACAGTCAATTAAATAAACTAAACTAAACAAGTCATAAAAACTAGACTTAAGACTCAACTACACAAAAAACCGGCAAGTGAACCGGTCAATTGTACTAAAGCTAAGTATGTCTGGAATATCGAACCCACAGGACTCTATAAATTACGTTAATTAACTAATTAGACTCGAATTACGACACGACTATTTATTATTAATGTTTAAAGGGGGTTTTTAAACTAAGATTAAACTAAGAAAGTAAATAAACAAATAAACTAGAAAACAAGCAATTAATCACGAGATCGAAATCAAATAGAGAAGGAATCTACCTAGGTAAGAATCCCATGTATCAACAATCATCAAGCAATGGACAAATAACATGATATGGAAACTGATTTCTAAATGTATTCATCTAACAAACCCTAAAGAACCCTTGATCGCATCAAGTAAAATCCTAAAGAATAATTATTAGATTATTAAGCAATCAGTTATATTCATTTCCTCACAGTTATCAAATAGGGTTAATTAATAGTATCTAAAGCAAGCAATCTTACGAAACACTAAACCCTAGATAACTTGATAAGCTAAACATGACATCATGAACAAGGATCAACAAAATAAGCAAGAATATTGTCACTAATCTATCCTAGCATGCGATTGACCAAGACACATAAACAACTCCTCACCTTACAGCTATTGGAATTTAGCAGAACATTCAAAACCCTAACCAACTATCAACTAGCTTCTATGATCTAATGGGCCCATTCAATCACAATAATCAAAACACCAAGTAATGATTAAACATAAACCCTAAATCTAAAGAACACAATCAAGAGATAAAAGATCTATATGAAACAATAGTTAATAATCAATCAAGATAACAAATATTCATAGGCATCATGAAAGAAAAATCAAGTCTTTTACTATTAAAATAACGAAACCATAATCAAAACATTAGTCCAAAGCAATTATCATGCATCAAACATGTTCATCAAATCTAGGTAGACATGAAGTCTAGCCTAGAATCATTATTGAAAACAAGCCTAAACAAGTTTTAAAAACAAATAGGAAAGACATGACAAATAATGAACAAAGAACGAAAGTTATAGCGATAAAACCCTTTGCAATATATCCTTGAACACCCATACGAAAGAACTCTCGATCCTCCTTGGTTCCTAGCTTCAAAGTACCTTCAAAACCTTTGTTCTATCTCCAAAATCGGCTACCAATATGTTCTAAAAACGGCTAGGTTTGCAAGAGATGTATTTATAAACGAGCTGGGCTTGGACTTTGCAAAATATGGTGATCAGGAGGCTCTAGGAGCCGCGCGACCCCCTTGGTCCTTGGGCTTCGCGCGGCCTGGCTTGCTCTAGGGAGGGGCTACGTAATTTTCTTGTTAATTATTGCTAAATCTTTGTTAAATATTGTTTAATTCACTCATTGAACTCCAAGTAACAATAAGAATCTTCAAGACCTTGCTTCCCTTTCTTCTCCAAGCCACCATATATATGAAAACATAACAAAACATTAGTGAAGTAATCATGTAATCATTAACGAACAAAACGAAAACTTCTTATGAAATGATAGAAAGAATTAGATTTAACGTCCAAGACACCAAAAGAGTTAAAACATGATAATTATATAATAACTTGACTCAAAACCTTAAATAATAAAAGATAAACAAAACTCGAACTAAAACAAACTCAAAACATTAAAGAAACATAACTTTACACGGGATTCGAGATGTATAAATACATGTATATCATCCATCTCTATCTCTTCATACACCACATCTTCATTTTCAACTTCAACCTTATCTATGATTACCTCGGGACCCAAAACCCTTCCACTACGAGTAGTAATTGCTTTCAAATGGGCGGCCAGATTCGGTTGAGTAGTACCTGAAAAATTGTCATGGAGGTCCCTCATCTAAACGCCGAGCAATATCATCAACGGACCTTTGAAGGTCAAGTAGTGACGACTGATGATTCTTCAAAAGTAGATCATGTTCGGCAAAAGTCTTCTGGTTGACTTGATCTCTAGCAAGAATTTGCTTCATCATCTCTTCTAATCTTCCCATACCACCACTCAAATATTGCCTATTACTTGAAATTTGAGCATTAGAACCCCCATTATTATACTAACCTTGCCCCCGGTTATAAGCAACTTGCAAACCAAGCGGTGCACCGGAGGGGCGCCAACTTGAATTGCCTTGATTCGGGTTCTTGTAGTTGTTCCAATTTGAATTGTTGTTACCGTTACAAGCATTTTAATCCATCTCTTGATTAATCAATGGAAACTCTAGAGTACCATGACCGCCTCTACACAACTCACATTTATCAACCTTAGCTTTGAACTTCTTCATCTCTCGAGTCAAGTTTTCCAAAGCAGCAACCACACCAGTGTTCAGATTAGCCTAGTGCACACCTCAAGCAAATAAGGGTGTGCTGGTGACGATAGTGGAATTCCCGTTACGTGGATTTTTCGCATACTTAGATTGGGCAAAACTTTCAAACAAATCATTGCATTCAATGACATTCTTTCTATCCATCAGATTACCCCCCCCCCCCCCCCCCACACACACACACAACAATAGCAAAACGAGCTTGAGTTTCTTAGTTCAACCAATTATAAAACTTATCAACAAGGTTCCAAGGAGTGAGACCATGTTGCAAACAACGAGATAGCAAATTCTGGAAACGTTTCCATGCCTAAAAGTAAAGTTCATCCAGCTCCATGTCAAAGGAGTGGATTTGATCACGAAGGCGAATGCTTTGGCAGGTGGAAAATATTTCTTAATAAATGTTGAACGAAGTGCCTCCCAAGTAGTAAATGCCCCCGATGGTTGCGAATCGAGCCACATGGCGGCCCGTCCGGAAAGTGAGAACGGAAACAAGTGTAAGAAAATAGCATCCTCAGTAGCACCTTGCAAATTGAAAGTATTGAGAACACAGCTAAGGCGGCTAATGTGTGTCGGTGCATCTTCATCTTCACGCCCATGAAATTGGTTATGTTGGGTGAGAGTGACCATGACGTAAGATGAAATTTGCCATGAATTCGGGTTACCGATCTTGGGAATGATGATGGGTGAGTGGTTTCCGGTGAACCATCGGAGGCTTGCTAGTAAACAGTTCTATTGTTGTTAGCCGTTTGAATATGTGGTATACTCTTTGGACTTGACAGTGGTGTTAACTTTGGTGTAGTATCCAAATCAACTACTGAAAGTGGTGACTATGAACCTGATGATGAACTGGACTCCATTTTCAAATGTATGTGAGCGAGAATTACTGCTAGTGGCCCTTGTGACCGAATATGTAGCATATACCTGAAAAACACAAAAGACCAAGTAAGTAGACTAGAACATAAAACTTAAAAATAAAACAAAAATAAACTGAACCTATATTAGACTCCTACGACCCAAAGATAATAAATAAAGAAATAGTACGTATATAGCTAGTAAGTCTAATCGAAGCTAATAAGGCAATCTCCAAAAGTCCCTGGCAATGGCGGCAAAAACTTGATGTGCTAAAAGTAGTCAAATAATTATTAACTAAGTTACGCTAAACTAGACACTAAGTAATACTCTAGACTCTTTAAATTCGACTAAACTATTGATCGACAAGTGAACTGATCGACTATAGTAAAACTAAGTAAGTCCATATATCGAACCCACGAGACTCTTTAAATTACCTATGGGATTCTTATAAGTTTGAAGGCACGCTAATTTTATATATTAAACTCCCTTACGGTTATTTAAATAATTATGAACGAGTACCTTTATACTGAAATCCTACCTTACAGCACGGAAATCAAGGGTAGTTTAATAACTCAATTGACACCATAGACAATGTTGACCAATCAAACCTAGATGAAATTCTTACGAAGAACTAAATCTAGCAATCTTAATCAACAAATATCTAACAAATAACCTATCACCTTACAGCTTTTTAGGTTAGCAACACACTTTTATTCATTTGACTAATAATATTATTCCTATAATCTTATTCGAATTCAATCATAAACTAGTCAAAACACACAGTAAATGACCTAATAAAATCCAATTATATGAAACAATCATCAAGGATATTGTGAAATAGTAAAACTAGTCAATCAAAACCAAGCACACATATGCATCAATTAAATAAACCAAACAATTTACTGATTCATAAAACCATAACGAAAAGTATTATCCAAATAGAATCAAACATCAATGAAGGTTCATCGATAGCCTAGGCAGTATATAACGTTTAGCATAGCATCATAAAATCAAACAAAATAATAATGAAGGAAACATGGTGAATATTAATATAAACGAAAGATTAAAGGTGATAAAACCCGTAGTCTTCAATCTCGATCGAATAGCAATTCAGCGAATTATTCTTTGTCTTCAAAACCGCCAAATAATGCTATCCTTAGCTCCAATAAACTCCAAATTTGGCTCTGGTTCATAGGGTCTCCTTCAGGTTAAGGTTAAGGGTGTTTATACAGTGAAACGGGCCTTAAAACTGACCAAAACGGCAAACTTTCTAGAAATTTCTCCTCTAGGCCCCACGCGATCAGCATTGGCTTCCCTGACTGCGCAGCGCGACGTGCTCAAGGGGGGGTGGCTTTGGCCGGTCCGACCGGCTATCCTTCTAGTACCTTCCTGACTCATTCCGACTTCTCGTTTAAGCTTATTTTGACTCGTTGTTCGCCATTTTCAACCACATTCAACATCTTGAACGTACAAAACACAAATATGTTATTAGTATACAAATCTAACTAAAAACGAAAAAAACTAATAAAATAATACAATATATAAAAGGGAATATATAAAAATATTAGTATATTATCGCCAAAACCCCGTAAAACATTGACTTTTCCGTGTGGTATCCCCATACTTAGCTCTTGCTACAGCGGTATACTTCAAATAACACGGTTAAACAAACTACAAAAATAAAATAGAACACAAATTGAAAATAAAAACCATGTTGCCTCCCGGACAGCGCTAAGTTTTTTTAAGGTTTTCAGCCAGACCGTTACCTTATTTTTGCGGTTATGGCGGTCTAATGGAGAATTTACCTACCGAATATCCCGAATAAGCTCAATAATTAGCATGCCTCGGCTCTGCTTCCTCTGTCATGTTCAGCATGTCCAATAAACCAATACGGTCCGGTGTGAATGCGCATTTGCCCCTTGAATTTCCCACATACGCCCAATAGTTAACACATCTAGCCCGCACATTATTTTTTATCTTTGAAGCATCCAACATTGATCGGGGACCAACTGAGCATTTTCCCACCGAGTTTTCCATATAATCTGGTATTTAACTTGTCGTGTCCAGACTTTGAACCACATGGTTGACATGTCTGTAGAACCCACATTACCCACTTCTTACCATTTTGCCCACTATTCACCTTCTCTTTATTCGAGTTTAAATTATCATCCGTAACTTTATCAATATGAATAATGTGTAATGGAGGATTATTGGGATGATCTGAATCTATCATAGTCTCTGCTTATTCTACTAATATCTCTTCATCCGGGTCTAGGCATTCAGTTCTATGCTTCAACAAGTCTAAATCATCTCCTTCAACTTCATCATCAGCAACTATAACCAATACATTCGATGGCTTTTCAGTAACCGGAGGAATTGGTGTGGTATTACACTCCACAACCACATCCTCAACTTCATTCTCTAATTGATCAAGATCCTCCTCTTCCAGGCCTCGCTTAATTTGGGCTAAATCATCAATTAGTCGGCTCATCATTTTATCTTGAGCAGCATTAGCCATTTTCATGAACTTTCATCCTCCGACTCGGGTCCTTCAGCTGTGTCAACACCTCAGAATTTTCAGAGTCACCTTGACTTTGTCGGTAATTATTTTGATACATTTTGCTGAAACACTCTGAATTACTCTGATTGTACCCACCTTGATTATAATTGTTAGGGAATTCTACGTATATCGGTTGAAGGTATTTATTAAAATAATAGTCGTCGTTATCTTAATAATTTACAAAAGTTGGCATCTCGAACTCATCACTATTATACTTATAAGTTGACTCATAATAACCCTGATCATCAGGTGGAGGTGGTGAATAATTCCCGTACTGCCTATTGCAATCCTGTTGGTTGAAATTCCTTGGGTTATAATTATCTGACCCGTAGCAGCTTTGATGAGTGGGTGAAAGTGGTTCATGATATGGAGGTAAAATGTATGGTTCGGCATTTTCCATGAAGTAATATCCCTCATATGGGTCACAAATCCATCTCTTCGTCATCGGGAGTTACCTACACATATGAAACACAGAGACATCAAGCGTAAAATCAAAAAGATCAAAATAAAAAAGAAAACTAAACAAGAACTTTGCACTTTGATTCCCCGGCAATGTGATGACACAAGAACCTAGTCCTCAATGTTGATGAACACAACCAGATTAGTGTTGCAAGATTCGATAACCAAAAACACAAACTGTTTAAATAGTTGATTGATAAAGTAAAAAAAGATTAAATGACTAACCCAATCAAGTTCATAACCATTAAACACATAAAGAATCTGATCAAAGTAACGTTACGGAAAACCCTAGCCTAAAGTGAACACGAAGGTTTTTAGCCTGAAATCGGCATAGCAATTAGCTCGCTTATCTGATGAAAGGATGAAAGCATGTGATGATTTGACGAACCGAGGGTTTCGAGATGATGCAAAATCGTCCTAGGGCTTCTCTCTAGCTGCTGGAATAGAAGATATCTCGAAATAAGGGCTCAAAACTGATTATATCAAGTTAGAGTTCTTTTTCCCGTTTTAAAGCCATTTCGCGTAGCGCGAAGCGTTTTTCACCATCATTTCGCGTCGCCCATTTTGCTAAAAGACATCTCAAAATGGGTCCTGTAACTCATTGTATAGGCCGAGATATGCCCATTTTACTAAAAGACACTTTCCTGGTAACCCGTTTTGTTCAGTTTTTGCTTTGGCTTCGGGTTCCAAACCATTCTCGAATCCTTCTTAACCATCCATATATGTTTCCCTATGCTTCTTTCTTCTCGAGGCTTGCTTAATCTTCATTTGGATGGCTCTGAATTAGCTATTTTAAGCTTCGAACACCTGTGATCATAAAAGAATTCAAAATAATTGTGTTCGATATATATAAACAACTAAAATACATGAAATAACGCATATATACACATGATTTATAGCCAGAGATATGGTTGTTTTAATAAAAGACACTTTTATGGTAACCCGTCTTGTTCAGTTTTCGCTTCAACTTTGGGTTTCTCATCCAAACCATTCCCGAATCCTTAATAACTTAAAACCTATAACTAGTACGGATAAATATGTTCGTCTCCATAGGGAATCAATGGAAAGTGCATTTAAAACACATAATTAATTAATTATTATATCTAGTGGACAATCAATATCAAGCGGTTTTTAAAGATGATTTGAAACGCACGATTACTTTGAAAGTTTGTAAACAATTATTAAAGAGGTGATTTACTTAAGGTTCAAGTAAAATGATAACAAACTAATCACAGATTCCCTAACCGATTCATATATTGTGGGTCTCGTAACTCATTTTCTAGGCCGAGATATGCTTGTTTTACTAAAAACACTTTCCTAGTATCCCATCTTGTTCAGTTTTCGCTTTAGATTTGGGTTTCTCATCTAAACTATTTGTCACACCCCGACTTAGGACCTAGGCGTGTGACCAATAGTTGGTACCTGTTTTGTAAATATATCAGAGTTGCGGGTTTATTTTTAGCAGAAGTCTTTAATATAAAATATTCATTTATAAAACATTGGGTTAAAATACTCTATGATATTTACAAAGTATTTTTGAGAAAATATGTTCTTTTCAGCGGAGTCTTGAATAAAATATTATTATAATTAAAAACTCGGGTTGGGATATCCGTTTGATAAATCAAATGCTTTTCTTTTGAAAACATAATTCTTTATAATATTTTAATATAAAATAGCTGAGCTATTAGATAGCATCTAATGACTAATTCTCCAATCTTCTATTCTGTCTTGCTTGTCTATTTAACCTTTCTTGTTTTCCTGTAAAATGGGTTGGAAAATACGTCAGCACACGGCTGGTTAATGACGCTGACTCTTTATAAAAATCTTTTCAATACCTTTGTGAAACCAATAATAATACCTTTGTGACTACTCGTTAGGCACCCAACTCAATTGGGATAAAATTACCCTAAGTATATGTACAACTAACTATATACACAATATCATTTCTCTGAACAGTCCCGTAGACTTTCAGAGACATGTTGATGATATGAATGGCCTTGAGGAACTCCGAGTCACCATGTATGTGTGGATCCAGACACATGTATACTTTTTATCAGAGTGTCCGTATCTTATTATTGTAACACAAGGTTTTAAGGATTCGTAAATCCTATGTAAACATTCTGACTCTAAAAGAGTTTGTAAAAGTTTAGGGCGTATTCACCTTTTCTGTTTATAATCAGTTTCTGATACTGAATCCTATTTTTCTGTTTTCTGCTTCTTATTTTGTAACCTCGGACCTATAGTACGAGAATAACCTTTGTATAAATAACTAGATCATCGATCTAGCTTCAGACCTTTACTGTGTTTTGTATAGCTTTAACCTTGATAAAATCATTTGTTTATATAAAACATTTGGACCTTTAGTCCCTTTCTTTATTTACGAATTATATGTACGTTTCTTCTTCTGGAGGAAACATCTATACTGAGTTTCTTCTTCAAGAAGAAACATTAATTTCTTAACTATACTCTCTTGTATAAATATTATATTTCTTAGTCATAAAGAAATACTATTTTGACTATACCCTTTGTATGTGCATGCCTATGTTTCTTAATTAAGAAGAAACAACCTTTTAACTATAACCTTAATTTAAGAAAAGTTATTTTATGCTTAATTGTAATCAAGGTTCAGGCTATACCTCCGACTATGTTCTAAGCCATTTATAATAATAAAATAACAACTTAGACCGAACCCCTACCTCACACGGGTATTTGGAGTTAGATATTTATCACCTATCGAGCAGCACTTCTACTCTATAACGCGTATCGGGGTATAAACCGTCAGAACTTCGGAGCTTGGCACGTACTACGAGATTGGCACGCAAAACGATGCAGAGAGAGAAAGGATTTTTAGAGAGAGAGTGTGGGAAAATGTTCATGGCCCTCTCATTTATTGGTAAAACTGATTCCCATCGCGATACGCGATGGGCTCTACTTAAACTGCGTCGCGTATCGCGGCGCCTCCTTTTATGAGGTCACACCACGTGGTGACACGTGGTCTGTCACACTGCCACGTGTTAACACATGGCTCGACACGTGTTTCACGTTGCCGACATGGGATCGCGATACGCGATCCCTAGACTTACCTCCATCGCGTATCGCGATGAGGTACTATTTCTAGAAATTCCTTTTCAAGTCCCTGCACTTTCAAATCTTGTCATTTCCTGGTCTCGTTTCCACTTTCCAAAAACAATAAGGCGAAGTGCAAAGTGCGCCATCAAAGCGCCACATTGAACCCGTCGCCGTCTCCATCGCCATCGTCCTCGCCCAAGCCCGTGCGCATGCGCGTCGAGTGCTCCGCACCCTCCGCTAGAACCACTAGGTGCATGCTTAGCATAAGAGAATATAACTATGGAAACTTTCTTTCTTATAAAGTGTTTCCATTTCTTTACCACTTTTCATGTGGGATGGATTCCATCTTCCTTATTTATACCCATGTGGAATGCTTCCACTTTCTTACATCTTTCCATATGGGATGGAATTTCTTTTTCTTATTTCCTTCATGTGGGAAGACTTACCTTAGGAAATCTTTTTTTTATTTTCCTTATTTTCTTATATTTCCTTATTTAAAATTTTCCCATTACTTGTCTTTAAGAGTATATTTTTTATCCTTCAACTTTATTAATTGTCAAAAAATGGACCGAAATTTTGGGGATGTTACATCCTCCCCACCTTGGAATGAATCTCGTCCTCGAGATTCGTTGTCTTAGGTGTGAATGGTTCTTACTTTTTTGGTTGATTAGATTCTATCTAATCTGGTTCTTGTTGTTACAACCTATATGCCGAATGACTAAAGTTTTTGTTTTGTTGTTAAGTTGCATCCTTAAATGATGTCATCAGTTAATTGCTCAGAATATCATTAGTAATTATAAATTGATAAACACAGTGATAAGTTGTGTTTAACTATTTACTTTACCGTTTTGTATTCTAAACATTTATTGATGTTAACTACATTGTTGTTTTGATTCAGTCTACTGAATCTATTTCACTAAGTTTTGATTGGATTCACTCCGTCGAATCCATTATGTCTTTGGTTCTGCTCATTAATGTTCTTTTGTATCTTGGCAGTTTCTTTGTACCTTGGCTTAATCACATTTGCTATACTTAGCTACTGTATTTCTTGAATTCTGTTTCTTTGACTTTTTGATCAACCTTAGTTTGGTAGATAATTCTATCAGTTGGATTCCTTGAATATCTTGTGATTGATCGGAAATTCCTTAATATATTGTTCTCGTATATTTAAACATTTTCTAACGTTTGAAGTATTCTTTCTTCCTAGTCATCCTTCTAGTTGATACGTTATCTCAACGTTTTATTTGTTCTAAGTTTCAGAAAAACTTTTCAGTGTTTGAAACTCTGATTATCCTTTAGAGGTAATGAATATAAGCATTTTTGTGTATTAACACGATCTGTATGCTAATATTTCATTTATAACATAGGGAATTAAATACCCTTCTTTGATTTACAAAACTTCTCATTTGAAAACAAGTTACAATTAATGTACAAAAGTTAACTAATCAATCTGACATTTCTTTGATATAATCTTGTCAATTATTAGTCTTTACTAACTCTTACCCAATTGTATTTCCCTCTCCATACGTCAGGGACTTACTTGCAAACCTGCCCGAAGTTATTATATCTCATCTTCACCCAGACCCATTAACCCAAACCAGAACCCGGAAACCCGTTATGAACCTAACCCTCAACCCATTTCGTAATCTTGTTGCTTAATCTTCGCATTTTAGTTGGGATTTATCTTTTCAGATCGTTTATACGCGTATTATAACTAACACTATCAATTTAATTGGGATACAAGATCAAAATATATTCGTATTAACATATAAAGCGAACCTGTCATTAGCAATACACATATATACCGTATAGAATCTATTATATAACAATTAAATCTATGTACACCATCTTCGAGACCCGACGATCTAAAACCCTAACCCAATTTCATCCAAAGATGCCGTTCCGTACCGTAACGAACTCAGAACGAGCCGTGAAGATGATTTGGCCGTTCTCTGTCATTACGCAATCAAATCTGGAAATTCTTATATGCATATGGATCGTTTTTAAGCGTGTATCATTAACCCTAACAGTAATTAAACAAACATGTACTGGATTGAACGATTATAGTTCTAGGGTTTTGAATTTGAAATTGGAAATAATCTGTTACTGGATATAATATTATGTTTGTGGGATCTGTCTAATTGAGCCACTGGCTTGTATGGCTGGTGCGGCTGGGTTTGTGTCTGTGTGCCGGTCAGGGGCGCGGGTTCGAGCTCCCCGTGACCTAGTTTTGTTATTTTTTTATTTAATATATTTTAGATAAATGTTAATTATTATAATTAATATTAACAATAAACAAATGTTATTTTATGTAACCGACACTTCTAAGCTAACGTTTTCTCGTCGTTGAACATATATTTTTTTTACTATATGTATACTTAATGTATTATATATAGGGAGGGGTTATTGTAAAAAGATGAGTGTGTCTAAAAAGTGTAGGAAGTAATATGGATGGTTGGATCTTGGTAGTTAATGGTTAAGATCTAAAAATGGATCTATAAGAGAAGTGTTTTAATTTTAAGTGATATTTTGATGTGTTAAAGGGTAAGTTTAGTCATAGTGTTTATAATAACTTTCTGGAATGTCAACCGAATATCTTTAGTAGTTCCTGATTTTAAGCCAGTAATATCTTTTGATTTTATAATTCAGTCTTATCATTAAAAGTTAACCTTTTTTTTTATTTTATCTCTCAACCGTCCGACGTGTTCTATAATCAACGTAGTCTCGCTTTCAAACTTCGACGCCTACAAAAATACAATCGATGATTTGTTATAGTGCAAGTAATTAATAGAATATTGGGTTGATTTTGATGTGTTCTTCAATCGGTTCTGCAGGAGTAGTCTAATGGAAAAGAAGAAGTCACCATTGAGTGCGTGTGCCGTTATCTCAAAACCACCAGGTGTGTCTATCTTTGGTTTGTATTGATTATGTGTTTTTTGTTTTTGGATTGTGTGTTTTTTAGTCAGTTGCGAAAACCCCCAAATCTTAGGGTTTTGTATTACTTTTTTGTCGTGTCACGGTTTGTAGGTAATGTGTGTTAATCTGGTGATTGGAATTTTGTATTGGTGTGTTCAATTATTTTTTGGGTTGTTGTGTGTTGTTTGTTACTGCCAAGGTTGTATCAACCTGGTGTTTTTTTCCTTAATGTTTTTTTTAGAACGGGTTGAGTGTTGGTGGTGTTGTGGTTTTGTGTGTTTTTTGTGTTAATATTAAACTGGGGTGTGGTTTTGTGTGTTTTTTTTTTTTTTTTTACTCTAAGAATTGTTTGAAAAATCGTTTTTTTTTTTTGTCATTTTTGTCATAAACACACTAACATGTGTAAAGGGTGTTGTATTTTGTATTTAAAGTGAACTGTTTTAATGGCTTTGATCACGTTATTGTGTTTTGCTGGTAGTGTAACAAAATGAAATAAAAGTGTCGGTGTGTTTTATTGTTTAATTGAAGACTTTATTTGAAAACCCCCAATTGGTAGTGTTTGTTAATGTGTTTTTTGGTAGTAAAACATAAAGTTTGGACCAACTACATGTGTAAAGGGTGTTGGATTTGTCTGTCGCCGTCGTCGACGCCGCTGTGCCTTGCTCCGGCGCTACCGGTGCAGGTGCATTATTTCTTAAGTTAGTTATTGCTTAAATTAGAATTAATATTATTATAAACACTGTTGATTTTATATATGTTTGTGATGGCTGGTATAAGATATATCAACTGCGCAGCTTGTCGCCGGTTTGCCTTATGTGAAACTATTGTTTTGGTTATTATTGCCATATTTACATAATAATTTTTAAACATTATTTCATAATAGAAAAAATGAACATAAGAATGTTGTAAGTTCAGAACTCAAAATGGAAATTAGTTACAAGTTTCAATACAAATTTGATGCTAAATTCTTTAATTCAATCTTACATTATTTCGTTATTAGTTATTATGGTGGTAAGAAGGGAACTTATAGAAAGAAAGAATGGTTTGAGTTTAACGCGTGTTGAACTAACAATGTTGGTTATGACCATATTATTTCTTTCATAGGACAGGGCTATGTATGGATGGTACATAGGTTCCAGGGAGTGACAAGTGGGAGTTAGCATTGAGAAGCCGTCAACTGTGGGAGCAATTTGCATAGGATATTAAGCATCAGGGAATGGATCCTCAAGAGGTTCTTGGCTGGATGAAGACAGGTGCACCCTATACACCACTCATTGTTAAATATTTAATGATGTGAACATATTTTGGATTATATAAACAGGAAGCTTGCTGGTTGGTAAAACATCAGATGAAATAACATCACTTAAACTGAAGGTGGAGCAGCTATCAAAAGTCGGGCTCAAAGCAGAGCTTTTATCCAGCAAGGATATGCAAGAAGTGTAACCTGCACTTGTGATTGGTGAAGAAGGCGGCGCTGCATTTTTACCAGATGATTACCAAATTGATGCTCGACGTTCTGTTGCCTATATTGAAAATGTACCAAACATTGATCCACGGACGCGTATTATATTTTAATTACTATTTATCATGCATATCCGTATGAGATGTTGATTTATTGCTAATATAACATTAACAATATGAAGCTTGCATGTCCGTATTATTTATTTATAAAAATATATTATGTTTTGATGCATGATTTAAAAAACACTTAGAAAATACAAGAAACTCGGATGATGATTTTTACAGCGTATGTTGGACTATGAAGCACTGTCTTTAGATGAAAAATAAAAGCTGCAAAAGAATGCCTCATCGAGGATCTGAAAACATTAAAAGCCAAGTCGATAGGAAGAAATAGTGTGGTATAAGGGGTATATGGATGGTGGCGTACATTTTCTGTTAAAACATGTCTTTATACTATGTTTGTTGGTTTGGTAGATTATTAATTTTATAGGATATTTGGGTTTTGTTTTGTTTTGGTTTGATTAAAAAAATCTGGATTACGGAAACTTGAACGTTTATGGCATGGTTGGTTAATTAAGTTTGAAATTTGATTTTTGGGAGTTTTGTTTGTATGGTTGGTGGCCATATACGTTACAAATAATTATTCAATCAGTTTGGGTGTTTATAATACATTTCTTACTAAAAATGGAATGGAATGGAATGATTTTCTATATGTATTGTTGAAGAAATCATGGTTTATAAATTGTGGGATAATATTAAAAAATTGGAAGCAATTGGAACAATTAATCTGATTATGGTGAGATAAGTTCATAAAATGTGAGTAAATTCATCATAGAAATAGGAATTACAATTAATAGTGATTTAAATACCATAATTATATTATTTGATTATTTATCATCCTACCCATGTGTGTTTTATTAAATCCAATTGTCTTAATTACTTCCTACACTTTCTAGGATATGTTTACTTTTTATTTTAATCTTGCTTATCATATATATATATATATATATATATATATATATATATATATATAATATTTATGTATTTATTTAACAAAGATATAACAAATATAATTTTAACTAAATACGTTAAATAAATTGTTACAACTAAATTTCGTTAAGGATTCAAGATAAATATTAATTATATATTATTATATGCATTAGCCCGCGCTTCGCAGCGTGTGTGAACTATAACTACACTATTGTTGATTATAGGATTTTAAAATGCTATTGTTTCCATCAATGATGTATAAATTAGTCGTTATCAAGTTGATATTTTCATTATGTATGGACACGTATTGCATCTATAAATAGTTAATAAAATGTACCAAAAGGTAAATATATTATATCTACAAAATTTTAGATTTAGATTTATACTTGATACACAAATATATTATATCTAAGACCAAAATACAACATGAAAACAAGTTGTTAATTTACCAAAAGGCGGAGAAACAATTAGTTAGGACTCAATCTTAAAGTTAACACAACAGAATAGACCATACATTAGAGGTGCTGGTCATTGATAATCCTTGACAAAATTCTGGAAAAAGCTTCCAAAGATAATTAAAAAACAAAAAAAATTATGCTACTCATTTAATTTGTTATTTTGTAAGCCTATGTTTGGTTTTTTTTCTATGTGTTCCTTTAATTACTTATTATTTGTGCACATTATGATTCCGTTTAGGTATACAACATATTGCGTATTATTCGTATCTTACAAAAAAACAAACAAACGTACAGTAGTGTCTAGGCGTAAAATTTCATCTATCTCAGAGGATAAACATGTTGTACCCACTTAAACTACAAATAAACCGCTTTTCTTTTTTTTATATATAAATAAAAATACATAAACATAATGAAAACAAATACTAATCTACAGATAATTCAAGTAACATTGTAAGCAACCTATTTATTAACTCAAATGCAAGGTTTCTAACATGCTTTAAACATTGCAACCCTTTTTGCATAATCAATACCTTCTGAAAATGCCAAATTCATATTTATAAACATTTCTTTCGACCCTCCAGTTTCATAAAAATTCTTCTATGCCAACCGTTCGTTTCTCGTCTATTGCTCACCGCTTCTTCCAATTCCATGGCCGACGCTTGCTCGATTTATACCCTACAAAGATAACTGTAACATAACATGCACTAAAATTTCACCCGCCACATGTAATTTCAGCTTCTAAATAGTACTAAAAAAAAGTTAAAAACGTTGACTATCTAGGTCAACTCTTACGTGTAATTTCATTGCTGGACATCTCAACCAATTGGGCCTAACCCCATTTTTGGGGCAGACTAAAAAAGTACTCATTTGGATACGAATACGTTTACCCAACCCACAAGGCCCCGCCCATATTGCCACATCTAACGATAGTCAGCGAACGTAAAACAAGAACTTAATATTCTAGGTAACTAATAATTAAATCCAAAAGCCTAAATGAAGTTTATATAAGCAAGTGTATATCAAAGACATTATCAGGCACATATTTATATTGAAGATTAGCCCAGTTTTGTTGCACTTTATCTGGATGAATACATAAGCTTGCCTTTTTAATTTTACATTAGCACCGAGCATCAGATCGGTTATTGATACAGGCTAGAAAATGCATTCAGCTACAATAGATTAAATATAAACTTTGGAAGAAGTTTTGACTCATTTGGTACATGCAAGAAATAATATTAATTTGACTCATTTGGAAGAAATACTTACATGTTCTTCTTGGAGCCACATTGATTGTCCCCAGACAAAGCTTTAGCCTATGGGCATAAAAGTTCACAGATGAGGTTAAGAAATGTTTATAACATAATCATGTCCCTAATCTTAAAATCATGTCATGCTTAAATTAGAATAAAAAATATAAAAAAGATGGCTAATTAAACTCTACAACCGCATATCGCACGCTCTCATGTCCGTTTCTCTCTTTCCGGCTTGCCCTTCGTCTTTCGTCATATTCTCCTTCAAGGTCATGGTCATCTTTTTTGTTGGTCAATTCTAAAAGTAGTTGCTCTCTTTCTAGCCTACACATACATACATTGTTTTTTACCATAACAAACACTGCACATACATATATTGTTTTGACTACACAACACATGCATAGACTACCACATACGCATACTACTGATACATGTTGTTTCACCTGCATATGTTGTTTGACCTGCTACTGTTTTAGCCTGCTGTTGTTTTGGCCTGTAGCTGTTGACCTGCTTTTGTTAACCTGTTGTTGTTAACTAAAGGAGATGGATGACATATGAATCATCTAACACAAACTGATCTATCGTTTGCCTACAAGTAACGGTTTAGCCTAAACACCCACATATAAGAAACCATAAGAGAGGAGGTTACCTATTCAGCTATCAAATATCTTTAGCATCTCTTGCAACACGAACTTATGTAGGCAACGTTTCCTTAATTATTTTAGTCACTGTAGCTGCATATAAATAAAAATTTCCATTAGCTAAAACTACTAATAAATAATGTTTGTATAAACATAAGTTTATGTTAATGATGTTTGTATATGGGTTTTAAACGGGTCGTGTTCGCAGGTTGATTCAACCTGTCACAAACCCAAATATTTGATACGAACCCGAAGTGACACGTGAATAACCGTGGCCCCACAATTATAAGCTGCACAACATCAAGATTTATAAAAAAAACACTTATACCCTTCAAGAAGCCAGAATCATATAATTCATTGTCACAAAAGCGATTCAAATTAAGGCAGTGGAGTAAATGAGGGTTCAGGACCTTGACAGCACTGAGAACATTCTTTTCTTGAGGTCTTAACCCAACAAGAACAGTAATATATGACCGATTACCCTTGGACCTCAAAGTGACCCACTTAAAACATATGACCCTGAACCTCAAACTGAAAAGAAAAAAAAGGAAAAAACATAGTTGGATTAATTGAATAATAATAATAATAATAAGATTCCTACTGCCCCATTCAATATATATATAGGTTAAATTTCTTAATTTACCCATGACGGTGATTGCACAGTAACCGTTCGATTGAAAAAAGAAGAAAAGATTGAAGGGATTCACGCTGACTGCAACATATGAAAACAAACGATTGAGACTGATCAAACACATGATTCAACAAAATTGACAGTGCCAGTGAATTATGAATTTTGTTCACCGATTGAGACTAATAATAAACGTACCTGTATAAAATTGAAGGGATTTGTTAAACGATAGAGAGAGTGCCGAAGAATTGTTAATTTTATAAACACTCATCATTCAGAGAGTCCGTTCAATCTTGAAACTGATGTATTGATTAAACCTGCGAATTTATTTCACCGGCAAGTGGAAAGTCCGGCCAACATTTAATATATTATATTAAGTGTAAGTGAGAGAAAGAGAAGTTAAAAGGTCTCTTATATGCATTATAATGTACTAGTAGATAGCGGGGATACAATAGGGATGTGTTCGGGATGAGGTTGTTTTGCGGTGCGGGGGTGATGATTCGGTGAGTAAGGTGGTTTGATTATTTGGAAAATTAACTTTTAGTTGCATCACTAATATTAACATTAAAAAATTGCCATTAATATTATGTATACAACCATTTGATATAATAATGATGCTATTTAAATATATAAAATATAATTGAAACTATAAGATAGAAATGACCAAACCGAATCCAAACATGAACCATCGCATTTTTTATTTTTGTTCGTTCGTTTGGGTTCGGTCTAGTTGTGAGCCAATAAGTACTAATAAATGGTTTGCAACATTTTAATGAGTGACCACATATACATTGCGGACGTTAGTAACGTAACATAATAACATAAGCATGGGTTTGACTTTTTGACTTATATACATAATGACATAACTAACTGCCCCTGCAGGTAGAGAATGAGAAAGGTGAAAGCAACAAAGGAACAAGAAAATATTCCAATTTTTGGGACTCTTTAACCACAAACACAATCAAGACAAACGGAAAGAAACTGTTTGGATTGTATTTTCCAGTATTGAAAGTTATTCGGTACACACCAGGGCTCAAATCATTGACCATTTCCATCAGTTGACCACTTCTTCCATCTTAGTTTGTAACTGATGAACCTTGTATAATCCTGTAATCCACTTGTCTTTATCCGAGTCACCAAACACCGGGCCATGCTGCTTCTTGTTGTACATTTCTAACAGGACTTCAACTCCTACAGTAGGACACCTATGGGCTACATCTAGTATATGGGTTGTGATGGGTGTGCGGGACCGTGCAGTTGTCGGAGATGATATTGCATCAGAAGATATTAGTGGAGCGGTTATATGCCCACCTAAAACATTCACCCTACCTTCTACATTAAAAAGATCAACATTAGTGTAAAAAGTAAACAGTTTTTTATTATGTATCAGCTAAACAATGTAAGGGCTTTATGATTCTTTGTACTAATGTTTAAGACTAAAAGGAAATAACATCATTTTGTGAAGTAAAAATGTAAAATAAGTAAATAACCTTTTGCTTTAGTGACATCACTTGCTAGGGGCTGAAAAGCATAAACTTGTATGTTTGAGAAAAGCTTTTGAAGACGTCACTTGGTTATTTTCATTTTCTCTTGAGCGGCATTCTCAAACTCAGCAATCGGCCTGTTTGAAAATCGTCTCTACAAAAATAGCATAACATACTAACATCAGTCAGTATGTAGCATAACTTGAAAAGAAAATTAGCATATATTCATATGTGAAGCTGTAACTACGTTCACAAAAATGTTACAATAAATTGCTAACCTGATATGGATTTTAATTTAGAATATTTCCACAAAAGAACATGAACATGCAGCGCTAAATATGTGCTAAGCAGCAACTTCATAGACATGTCTGTAGTTGTTGCCTGTCCAAAGAATCCGTCTTAAAATTAAACTTGTGAAATTCATGATATCATAATCAAATATACATGACTAAACAAAACATAGATACTTAAGTAGTAATGAATCACTAAACTAAACTTTGGAAAAAAATAAGTAAAAGACAAAAACAATATAAAATCTAGTCCTCTACCAGAGGCGGTTCACCGGGTCAAATGGAGGTGATTCAAATAGATTCAGTCTGAGAAGTTATGTAGTCGGTTTCCTGTTCGACCAACTGGCCCGTTTCTGAAAATAGTGCTTATCAATGCAGATGTAGAGGAATGTTAAATACAAAACTATTTCATATAAAGAATTAAGAGAAACGGATAGACATTTAGCTGAATACAAACCCCACCAATGAACACCCATCAAACATCTTATTAAAATTCAGGTTTTTCTGGTTTTAAACCGAACCAATTAAAATTCAGGTTTTACCAACTTTGAATTAGATTCGGTTTTCGGTGTCAACTGGAAAAATATTCAAACAATAGAAACCAAAACCCGAACCATGATCACCCCCATTTGAAAATTAACACTTAACTTGTTAGTAACAGATTATTTGTTCTGTTCTGTTCTGTTCTGTTCTGGTACGAGGACTTAACTGAACTTCCAGTTTTGCTGCTCTTATGTTTCTAAAATGAACCCGCTAAACCAAACAAGAAGCAAAAGTTACCTGACCGGCATTACTTACCTGCCCATAACTATGCAAGATCCCGTGTCCTGTATCTTTTAACGAGTATATATCCCGTGTCCTGCATCAACTTACTGATGCAGAAGCAAGGTGTATAAGCCAAGTACTTTGGCCCTGTAAAATTTGAAAAAGTATTAATAATATCACGAAATATTAAGAAATATTTTTCGGTTTTATAGCATTATATTACTCTCAAAATCACAAAGCAGTAAAAATCAGACCTCTTTATCTTTATAGTGTTTAACCAAACCAAAATAACCGATTTTTCAAAATAAATAAATAAATAACCAGTGGTAACAAATTTGGTGCGTTTTTCAGTTCGATTGATTAAGTTTTGGTTCGATCAATTTGGTTTTATGCACACTCCGAAGTTGATGTTACAATTAAGGTCTACATTCTTAAAAATTCAAAGGACTACTTGAATGCAACTTGAAGAACAAAAACTAAAGTTTAGTACATGAATTCACAATAAAAAAGAATTTCAATTTAAAAAATAATAATAAAAACTATTGTGAAATTCAATAGTGAAGCAAAGTTGTTTTTCAAGTAATCCTCTGCTTTTTGTTATTAGTTTCAAGTAGTCCTCTTGCATAAAACATCTCTGACGGAGTCCTAATCTCAATATCGGTATCTGCCCGTGTTCTGCATCAATATAAAATGTTTGACTCTGGTCAACACGGTTTAATAATTTGTATCCAATATTAAAAATAATACATATCATAAGTTTAATAGCATTACCTGTAGATAGCAAGATATGCTAATCATTTGGTTTAATAATTCTTATGTTATTTGAAAACGCGTTAAGCGGTTAAATCATATAACCGATCAACCCGCCTTAAAAGATTACATATCCGAAATCCGAATCTGCAATTCAAATTCGATTAATAACCGAAGCGGAAACCAAGATCACAACTCAAATCGATTCTTTTGGTTACAGATACAAATTGATTAACAGATTTTGTTTGGTTTTCGGTTTTCTTTGCCTCTAACTATTTTTATGTGAAGTTAAATAAAATCAAAACACGAAAGATTGCATACAAATGAAATTAAAACCGTAACATACTGAAGAAACACTAAGTGAACCCTGGACAGATTATAGATAATCTGGGGGTTAAGTAATGTTTCCCACGGATGAGATCTAGCTGAGAAGGCTGTTCTTTAGGAGACCTGCAAAACAAACACCGTAAGCTCGTCACTGAGAAGGGGGGGGTTCCTCCTTGTGACCACCCTCCGGCGTGAGAATCAGACTAGGTTGCTCTGAATATAAGAGTATATTAAGAGATTGCTAGATAAGATTGAGATATCAGATGCCCTTACCATTCCAAGATGTTGGAGTATTTATAGCCGAATGTAGGTTTCCTAGAAGGTACAGCCGGCTGAATAGTATTCCTGTTCTACCAACAGTGGATTATGCATAGGCCATACTGGTTGGTGGATAGGTTACGGCCAACAGTAACAAAGTCGGCTGCACTATTCCACCAACTGTAGATTATGCACGTCCCACCTACTGTGGATTATACGCAGGCCATGCTGGTTGGTGAATAGGTTACGGCCAACAGTAACACTATTCTACCAACTGTAGGCTACGCATGCCCCTCAGTAAGAGTTGGTGAGTAGGCAGCGGCTAATAGTGACAAACAGTACTAGAGGGTGCTCCTCCTCGTACTGTTGTCGGTGAGCTGTCACCCTGTGATTGGTTCATGGGTTGTTCTGGTCAGATTGTCTGTCCTATCCATACCTTGGTAGGTATAGTACAAAAGATCTTTCAGAATCATACGGACTGGCTCATTTTGGCGGGATTGTTCCCGCCTTGCTCATTCCTTCATGTGACTACTGAAGTAACTATTGCCTTGTGCGTGTAGCCCTGCTGTCTGCGGGTAGCCTTCCCTGATGGCTTGTATCCGCAACTGCGGGAACAGGCGGGGTACTTCACCATTGGGAGGCTTTCCCTGCGTGTACAGCTTGCGTACTGCGCGTAAGATTCTATGAGCATGGTGGGTCCTGCGGGGGCAGATGGCCTTTGCGCAGACGTCCCTGTTCAAGGTGAGTCTTGCGGGACCAACTGGTCTCTGCTGGGACCTACCTCTTCAAGTCCCCCCAGTCCAATGTTCTTCTCATGAATGTTTAATAAAGTGAGGTGAACTTTTGGACTTTAAGCAAGGGGTTTTGAAAAGGGTTTTTAGTTTTAAGGTTCTCCGTGGGGATTCTTCCCGCGGGTTTCCTAATGTCACTTGCAAAAATTCCCGATTTTTTTGCTTGATCTTTGGGTATGATGCGGGTAGGTATGTAACCTTCTCGCAAGTCAGGAGCGTTGAGTCTCACTTGTGTGGATTCTCCTTGAGGTTTTAGTGGTTTTGAACATAGTGATCAATTATGTTTAAACCACCAATTCCATCCTGGAGCCTCAAACAATGTAGTTCTCGACGTTCCCGCTATGCGGGGATGTTATTTCCGTTTCCGCAAGCATTGCCCAGAAGATCCTTCTTGGTTTCAATTCCCTGCGGAGCGCTAGGTATGTGAAGGGTTTTGCCTTAACACTGTACCCGCGCTCGTCTTACGGTTACTTTACTTTCAAGGTACCCCTGGCGTCAATTCCCTGCGGGTGCTAGGTATGTGAAGGGTTCTGCGTTAACACTGTACCCGCACCCGTCTTATAGTTACTTTGTTGCCGGGGTATTCTTGGCTTCAATTCCCTGCGGGTGCTAGGTATGTGAAGGGTTTTGCCTTAACACTGTACCCGCATCCGTCTTATGGTTACTTGGTTGCCGAGGTAAGGGGTATTTTCCCGCTTACTTTTGAATCTTTTTGAATTTTGAATTTTGAAATTCGAAAGGTTGGTGAGGATAAGAACAGTCCAAACATCTGAAACGTCGTGCGACGGTTTCTTCTGACTGTGTCAGGACGTGCAGGAAGTTATGGTGACGTGACAGTACATGGTCATTCCAGACGCTTTTTCAGGCGCGTGGGCGCGATTTTTCGGGCGCGTGGCCGCGAAATTACTGGCACGCGTCCTTTTGACAGCTGTTGCCAGCCTGCTTTTTGCCACGCGTCATAGTTTCATTGCACCCTCGATTTCTCTCTCCTCCGCATTAAATTCACCGCATTAATTGCGATTAGTATATAAAGGGGGAGAGGGTCCTTTGTAATTCACACCTTCACCCTTCTCTTCTTCTTCTTAGCGATTTCCGGCAAATACTCCCCTTTTCAGGCAAGCATTTTCCCGAAATCGCTTTCTTTCTGCAAGATGTCTTCCCATGATCTCGAGTCCACCACCGATGACAGGAGTACTGCTGGTGAGTGCCAGTGTGCTCTGCCCGGCGATCAGTACCGGTATGTTGTTAGGAAGTTCATGCTCGATCCTTTCGAGCCTGAGTTTCCTGAACCCCATCAGACCGTGTACGATGCCCCCAGAGGCAAGATCGGGGTTTATGCAGCATTCTTTGTCTATGGGAATCTTAGGTTCCCATTGACAAAGTTTGTTTACCGTGTCCTTGAGAGGCACGGTGTTCATCTGACCGAGTTGCACCCCATGGCGATCGCCAAGATTCGCCATTTCGAGTGGGTGTGCCGGATTCTGGGCATTGAGCCCTATGTGGACCGCCTGATGACCTTCTATACTTGGAGGTGCATCCAGGGGTGGTACACCCTGACAACCCGGATCAAGGGTTTGAAGATTTGGGCGACCGAGCGCAGTCTCCGATCGTGGAAGCGGGAGTTCTTCTACATTTCTGCCCGCGCCATCCCCATTGCCATGAAGTTTAAAAATGGCCAGGCAATTCCAAGCCACCACGCCACCAACTACCAGGAGGCGGGATGGTTTGCCAAGATATCCCGGGTCCAATCTCCGGTTTACCGGTTTGCGGAGTCCGGGATGGTGATGCTGGGGATGAGCCGGGTATGGAAGGAGGCGTCTCAGGTTCCCATCCTTCTCGAATACGGTTTGAACTCTACTCCTTATGGTATGTCTTGTCTTTCTTGCTGATATGAGTTTGTCTTCTAACTGTTTCTTTTCTTTCAGAGGGGAACAATTTGGAGTCGCTCCTGTACCCGCGGGAAGCTGACGACCCTGTGCGGGTGGGTACTCGTGCTCTTGACGAGAACGAGTTGCCCATCCTGGAGCAAACAGCGGATCGGTTTGTGGAGGTCTATCCGCTGGGCCACGAGATCCTGAGCCACCGGCTGCCAGGTAAGGCGTTATTCTCTCCTCCACCCCTCAGTGCTGTACCCGCTGCTGGAATTCCTGACATCCTGTCTTCTTCTGAGGAATCCGCAGATGGTCCTCCGTTAGTGCGGAAGAAGAGGGCTGCCGGCGGGAAAGGGAAGGAGAAGGCGGCCTCCACAGCCGATCCAGTGCTCCTATCTGACACTGAGTCAGATAGTGAAGAGGTGGCGGGGAACCCCGGTGGTGAGAAGACCACTGTTCCGGAGGCTACGACTGTTACCTCCGGAGAACCAATGACGACGACGGTGACCGGCATCAAGAGACCGGCTCCATCGGGTTCGTCCCCGCCCGTCCGTACGTTCAAGCTCAAGAAAACCCGTAAGTACAACTCTTGGCTTTTATCTTCGTAGTTTAATCCTCAAGTCTTTTAACACTTTTCTTCTTTACGCAGGCGTGGATGTTGGCGCATTCCAGGGTGAGGGGCCGAGTACTACCTCTCCGCCAATGACGGTAGGCTTGGTCAGCCTACCTGAGGCGTCGACCCAGGCGCCTGCGCCTGCTACCGCTGGTTCAGTTGCTCATTCTGAGCCGACTGTTCCAGCCGAGATGACGTCACCGCCGGCTGTGAGTGCGATTTTTACAGCATCCTTCACAGAGCCGGCGGTTACTTTTGCTGCTTCTTCCGCGGCGGCGACCGCGGCGGACACCATGCCTCCGCCATCGACTGCGGCGGAAACCATGCCGCCCCCGCCATCGGCTTCGACGGCCGAACCTTCAGGTACGCGCGGGGCTTCTTGCCAATCTTTGTTACCTTCCCATCTGCCTGACCTTTTGGATGGATTTCCCTTAGGTTCAGGTGATGGGTTCGGTGGTTATCGGCCAGTGATCGACCCTACAGGTGCGTAGGGTTCTTTTGGCCTTTTTGTATTTTTTATCATCTTTTCCTAACTGCTTTGTTTCTTTTGCAGTGTCGGATTCCAATGAAGTGTATGTTCCAAGATGGAACATACGCCGAGGAACAACCCTTCGTACCCCTGTGGAGTGCGTGGAATGGGCTCGCCACGCTGCTCCCCATGGTGCGTTGGGGGAAGCCATGGCTAGCTACCAGGAGGGTAGGCTAACCAACGAGCTTCGGGTTCTCCAAGCCCGGATGCAGCCGCGCGTCGAGCTGCTTTGTCGTGAAAACGACAAGTTGAAAGCAGCTCGCGCCAAAGAAATATCTCAAGCGCGGGCTTTTCGGGAGGAGAACTAAAAGCTGTCCGCAGCTGCTACGGAGAAGGAGAAGGCCTTCAAGGCCCTCGAGGTTGAGGTTCAAGCGCGACTCGAGGCCCGCTCCAAGGCTGCCCAAGCTGTTAACGAACAGCTTCGGCTAGCTAAGGAGACTGCGAGGAACGCAACCGAGAGGGCCACCAAGGCTGAAGCCGTTGCTGAGCCTTTACGCGTGGAGAATGAGGAGCTCAAGGCCAAATTAGAGGCTCTCCAACGTGCTCATGATGCCTTGGCGATGGAAGATGCCAAGAAGCTCCAGGAGATCTTGGACCAGAGGGGCGTGCTTGACCATACCGAGCGGAAGCTTAAGGGCGTCGAAGAGGCTGCCGCAAAGGAAGTTCTACTTGCCAACCTTAACAAAAGCGAAGCCGAACGCGCCTGCACCCAAGCTCAAGCCGCCCTTAAAGAAGCTCTGGTTGCCAAGGAATGGCTTCTTCGAGAAGCGTTGTCTCAGGTATGTCTATCTTCATGTCTTCACGCTTTTCTTTGTAGATAGGGTGCTGACACTTGTATATTTTCTTATGTAGGTTGTGCATCGGGTCTTCTCAGAGACATCCTACGACGATGCAATGAGCGCAGCCCTCAACGCTTCTCACGAGGATGGGGAACGGGTCGCCTTCCTGCTTGGTCTAGGGTTTGTTGAGAAAGGCGTCCCGCCATCCAACTTCCCTTTGTACAATGTAGATACCGAAGCCATATATGACCAAGCAGTAAATCAATACGCCGCCTTCCCGCATCCGGTGGTGGAGAAGGTGAATGAAATTGCTGCTGCTGATGACGGGCTACCTATCCTTAAGGCTTACCTTGAACAGCCACGCTCTACTGACGGCGCTGGTCCAAGTGGAAGTGGCCCTGAAGCCTGATCCTGAAGATCCCTTCCCGCTACTAGGATAGATTTAGTTTGTATAGATTTACTTTCTTGTAGGCGGGTAGTTACCCGGCCATTCTTGTAACGAATATTTATGAAATGTAAATCTTTGCGCGGCTAAGACCGCTTGATTCATTGGATTCCTTGCTTTATAAACGTTATATGACTTACATACTTAAAGTTTAAATTAGCAATTTTCCAAGTGTTTAGAATAAGTTAACCTTTGAACGTGGTAGATGGGTGTGAAGTTTTGCTTCCTCTTCCGTGATTGTGCGGGTAGGACCGTCACTTGCACGTAGTAGGATGGCTAAACTTTACCATCTGACCTGCGTGTAGGTTTACCTTATTTGAAGATAAGTTAACCTTTGAACGTGGTGGATAATAGGTGTG
The DNA here is from genome assembly GCF_021521415.1 of Bidens hawaiensis. Taxonomy (NCBI): domain Eukaryota; kingdom Viridiplantae; phylum Streptophyta; class Magnoliopsida; order Asterales; family Asteraceae; genus Bidens; species Bidens hawaiensis. The sequence goes on along the minus strand of NW_027499862.1, from coordinate 29,321 downwards.
AAGTTTTGCTTCCTCTTTCGTGATTGTGCGGGTATGACCGTCACTTGCACTTAGTAGGATGGCTAAACTTTACCCATATCTGACCTGCGTGTAGGTTTTCCTCATCTTTTTTTTTTTTTTTTTTTTTTTATGATAACCTTTGAACGTGGTAGATGATAGGTTGAAGTTTTGCTTCCTTGTTCGTGATTGTGCGGGTAAGACCGTCACTTGCACTTACAAGGATGGCTAAACTTTACTTACATCATACCTGCGTGTAGGTTTCCCTTATTAACGTTGTGTTTACGCGGGTTTTTTCCGCCTTCCACACGTAACGACTTACTTCTTCCCGTTTATGCGGTGAATACCGGTATCAGTGGGAAGTTCATAAGTATAAAGGTAAACACATTATGAAAGGAGAATCATTTCCATTAGAAGTGGCTCTAGGCCTTTTCTTTACAAGTTTTGGAATTGATCTACATATAACATTTGCGTAATTGAGCTCCATTCCATGTTCTTGGGATGGGAGTGCCATCGAGCCTTTCGAGCCGGTATGCGCCCTTTCCCAGGACTTCTTTGATAATGTATGGCCCTTCCCAAACCGGGGCCAGCTTTCCCGGGCGCTCTTGGTTTGAAGCCTCGTTGTTACGCAGTATGTAGTCTCCTATCTTGAAGTTGCAGAGTTTTACCCGCGTGTTGTAGTACTTTTGCATTTTTCGTTTGTAGTTCTCTTCACGCACTGCGGCTAAGTCTCTGCGTTCCTCGGTTAGCATAAGATCCAACCGTCTTTCCGCATCATTGTCTTCTGGCTGAATCAAGACCCTTGGCGAGGGTAGACCAATTTCGACCGGGACCATGGCTTCAGTGCCATAAGTGAGGCTGAACGGGGTTTCTCCCGTACTGGCCTTCTTCAGCGTTCTGTTTGCCCAAAGGACGTGCGGAAGCTCGTCCACCCAGCCGGATCTGTGTTCCGATAGCCTCTTCTTGATGCCTTCGACGATGCTCTTATTTTCTCTTTCCACCTCGCCATTACCTTGCGGGTGTGCCACTGAGGTAAAGGTGTGGGTGATTTGAAGTTCTTTTAGCCACTGTTGTAGCTTCTTGTCAGCAAAGTTGGTGCCGTTATCGCTCACCAAATTCTGTGGAAGTCCAAAACGACAAATAATAAATTCCCAAATAAATTTTTTGATATGTTTCGCTGTTGTTTGGGCTAAAGGTTTTGCTTCTATCCACTTGGTGAAGTAGTCGATGGCTACCACTAGGAACTGAACATTTCCTGCTGCTGTAGGAAATGGGCCTGTCACATCGATGGCCCACTTCTGAAATGGCCATGAAGAAGTGACTGGAACAAGTTCATTCTTCGGGCGGTGCGTGTTGGGTGCGTAAAGCTGGCAAGACCTGCATTTTCTGATGTATGCCAGTGCATCCGTATGCATCCCCGGCCAAAAGTATCCCGCGTTGTTTAGCTTGGCTACAACAGCGCGAGGACCTGCGTGTACTCCACAGATGCCTTCGTGTACTTCCCTTAGGAGGTAGTCAGCATCTTGGTTGTCCACGCATCTCAAGAGTGGGCCAAGAAAGTTACGTCTGTAAAGGATGTCGTTGACGAGCTGATAATTCAGTGCTTTACAGCGTAGTTTTCTTGCCTGTGTTTTTGACTCAGGTAGTGCTCCTGCTGCAAGGTAATTTATTATTGGTGTCATCCACGTTTCTGTACCGGTTTGGATGACACAAATTTCCTTGTGCGGGACTGATGGTGCTTCGAGGAGTTCAATGCGGATGTCCTTTCCCAAATGGGTGAAGGCTAGTGACGCAAGCTTGCTTAACGCATCCGCAGATTTGTTTTCGCTGCGCTTGACGTGTATGACTTTACAATCATTAAAATCACGCATGAGGGTTTTTGCCTGGGCGAGGTACAGGGCCATTGTGTCGTTCACAGCCGTGTACGTCCCATTTATTTGGTTGGCCACCAGCATGGAATCCACGTGGGCTTCCAAGTTTTTCACTCCCATCTTACGCGCAATTCTCAAACCGGCCAAGAATGCTTCGTATTCGGCTTCGTTATTCGTACTTGGAAAATCCAACCGAATAGCGTAAGTATATTCTTGGCCTGCTGGGTTGGTTAATTTTAACCCTGCGCCTGAACCCTCATTACTGGCTGCTCCATCAGTGTAGAGTCGCCAGACATCATTGATGTCCTGTGCTGGGGAGGGTTGAGCCTCCTCCTGGCACTCTTTCTCCCGCGAAGCGGGGACTTCTGCAATAAAATCGGCCAGGACCTGGCCCTTTATGGCTGGTCTTGGCTTGTACTTAATTGCATATTCTCCCAATTCAATTGCCCATTTGGCTAGACGTCCCGATAATTCGGGTTTGCCTAGAACGTTTGAGAGTTTGAAGTTGGTGAGAATGGTGATTGGGTGGCCCTGGAAATATCGTCTTAACCTGCGTGAAGCGTGTATAAGTGCTAAGACCAATTTTTCGAGGGTAGAGTACCGGGTTTCTACGTCTGTTAGTACACGGCTAACATAATAGATTGGCATCTGGATGCCTTTTCGTTCTATTAGCAAGACGGCGCCGGTTGCTCTATCTGTTGCGGAAAGGTATAGGATTAACTCCTCTCCCGCTTGTGGTGCTGTAAGTGTTGGGAGTTCGATCAGGCGTGACCGAATCTCCTGAAGAGCTGCTTCCGCTTCCGGTGTCCAGCGGAAGTGCGTTTTCTTTAAGCAGTTTCTCAATGTTGACACGAAAGGAAACGACTTATCCGCATGGTTTGCCAAAAAGCGATTAAGTGCGACTAGTCGTCCATTCAGTGTCTGAGCCTGTTTGATGGTGGTAGGTGATTCCATTTTAATAATGGCTTCGACCTTTTCAGGGTTCGCTCTGAAGCCATCTTTAGTAACAATGACTCCCAAGAACTTCCCTTCTTCCATCCCAAATGAACACTTGCTCGGGTTGAGCTTCATGTTTATCTTTCTGAGCGTGTTGAAAGTTTCTTCAATGTCTTTCAACATCGCTTCTGGCTCGGGGCTTTTGATGACCAAATCATCCATATAGACTTCCAAGTTTCTCCCGATTTGGGCATGAAACTCTTTGTCCATCAGTCGTTGGTACGTGGACCCTGCATTCTTAAGTCCGAATGGCATCATTTTATAACAAAATGTACCATCGGGCGTCCGAAATGCGGTTTTGTCCTGGTCATCTACGGCCATGTGGATTTGATGGTACCCCTTATACGCATCCAAGAAGCATTTAAGGCGAAATGGTACCAACGAATCCACCTTAAGATCAATTTCTGGTAACGGATAACAATCTTTGGGGCATGCTTTGTTCAAATCTTTGAAATCTATGCACATGCGCCATTGTTTGTCATTCTTCGGTACCATTACGGGATTTGCAACCCATGTTTGATATCTGCTAACGCGTACGATGCCTGCGTCAAGGAGTTCCTTGACTTGGGTTCTACACGCGTTAGTTTGTTCAGGCCCCATTACTCTGCGCTTTTGTACGACTGGCGTAATAGCCGGATCGCACTTGAGCTTATGCTCCGCCTTACTTCGGGGTACACCAGTCATGTCAGCTGGTGCCCACGCAAAGATGTCAGCTTTTTTCTGCAGTAAGCGTTTGAGTAGGGTGCGGGTGGGATCAACGATTGTTGGTCCAATGGTAACGGCCTGGTCGGGGTGTTTGCCATTGAAGGCCCATTTTTCCGGTTCGGTGATGGTTGGTTTAGCCTTTTTCGGTTTGGGTTTAGATGAGACAGATGCGATGCATACCTGGGGAATGCCAGTGATCATCGCTACACCCTCAGCTGTTGGCCATCCCATCATGCCGTGGACTGAAGATACCACGGCGTTGAATCTTGCCATCCCGTCTCTTCCGAATAGGATGTCGTACGTGTGGTGTGGCTTTTTCATCACGACAAAATCCACGTCTTCTGTGCGTGAATGATTCCCATCAGTAAGAGTAACGGGGAAAGATAGGATACCCAGGGGGTTTCTGTACTGCCGTCAAACCCTTCCATTGAAGCGTAGACCGTTTCCAAGCGTTCTTTGTCTTCATCATCCAGCTTATCAAAGAACTGCCTGTACATCACTGTCGACGAAGCGCCGTTGTCAGCAAGAGTGCGGGAAGTGATGTAATGCCCCAGCTGGCTTCTGATGACGATGGGGCCTTCTTTGCTGGGGCCTCCTGGCACTCGCGGGAAGCGCACCTCAGCTTCCTTCCACGCGCATGGTTCTGTCACTCGTCTTTTTCTTCCTCTGACCTTGCCATGAACCATGTTGATGCTGATGTCGACGGGCTTTCGTCCGTTACCTCTGTACCGGTTGTCATTCCTTCCTCCCTTCCTGATTGATGCCACGAGATGTGCAAGTCTTCCATCCTTGACAAATGTCTCAATAATATCCTTCAAGGATGTGCACTCTTCAGTACCATGACCCTTTGTCCCGTGGAAATCACAGGATTTGCTTTGATCCGCATTAGGTTTCTGCCGGATCAATGGGGCTTTTGGCCATGGCAATTTTTCCGTGGCAAATATCTCCGTGACGCTCTTCGTGAGTGGCGTCCACCAGTGTTTTCGGTTTGAAGGGTGTGTGTTGTCCCTTCCGCCAACAAGAGGGCGAGAGCTGGATGAGGTGTCAAAGTTTACCCTTGATATATCCTTATCATTATTCAAAATCAAGGAGTGACACAAAACACTTAAAACTAAGGTCCTTTTATCCTTGTTCAAGTTCAAAGCATACACTAAATAATAAGTGAACTGGTTCATACAAACACACACACTACACAAATAATAAGTGAAATCGGCATTCTTTATACCTCTAGTATATCTTAGTCATTAGTAAGAAAGAGATCCACGCCTATGTTTGCAGCAACTAAACCAGGTAGTGATGTTCCTGCACCAAGTGGAAAATTTAACATCATGTTATGATGCTAACTTTAAGAAAGTGATAGTTGCAAACACAATATATGATAACAAATATTCATATATATTCCCATATACGAGCATGCAAAACTTCAAGAAAACATAGATAGATAGGTCGCTGATATAAACCAGTGTAAGAAAGTTAAACAAACTACTGATACAAAGAAATCAACCACAATCTAAAGGCAACCTAAACCGTAAACCACATTACAGTTTCATGAACTCAAAATCCCAAATATTGAAATACAAAATTCAATCAAATGTACCAAAAACACAGATACCCACACCTATAATCACCATATCTGTAAGTGGTGACCGCCTGGAGTTAATGGCCCTCCTTAGATCAATCTGCAATCAATAACAGAATACATAAAAGGTAATTAATTACCAAAATAGGATTGAATACTGGTGTAAGATCACAAACCTGGACCGATTGGAGGGATTATATGACCGACAAGTAGTTTTGATTATAATTGAGCATGTATCGACTGAAGATCCAGTGAGCAAGAGAGAGAATTGTGAATAGATGATTGAAACGATGTTGAAACCGATCATTTATAAAAGATTTTAACAAATTAACAATTAAACGGGCAATTAAAACAATTGAAGGAACAATTAAAGTCGCCGGAGGATAACATGTAACGGAAGGATTGACGGGATGAAGTCATCGGTGAAGAGGGAACAATTAATATTATGGCGTCTTGTAATAGATATTATATATTATAACTACTACTTTAAATATTTATATATTTGTATTTTATTTATTCGAATAACTATAAGTATATTTTATATTAAAATTAATTAATATAATTATTACTTTATAAAATTTGATTATATACTTATCATATCAAGTAATCAAGGGTAATTTTATAAATAATAAAAATAATGATTTTATTAGTATGATAGGCAATAATATTAATCCTTGCAATAATAAACACTATAGAAATCAATCGTTTAAATCCAAAATATTATAAACCCAATTATAACTCAAATCACATCGAAATCCTAAATTCATTATGCATGTTATGGCATTTATAATTAATACATATTATTATTTAATTAGGAATTCTTGATGTATTTCCCGAATGGTTCATCTCTCTCACATCATCACCTATATTTCGTTCATCCGATCAGGTGAGTAATCACTCTCCTATTTTACTTATTTTCAAATGTTTTGGGGACACTTGCGTACCATTTATCAAATTATTTATCTTATTATTTCTAAAACGCAAACTGTGATTTTTGTGTAGTGTATCAATTGGATGACTGTCTGTTACTTGCTATTTGCTTACTTGAATCGCATTCAGAGAGGTCCAACATAATCTCATTATACTATGATCATACGACCATCGTAGTGGTCGTAGCCAGATCGCATTGTCAATGGTTTTACCGACACTCATTACTTGCTTAACGAGTTCATAGTTTATATTCACAGATAACAGTTTTGCCTATTTTTATTCATTCATTTATATCATTATATATTACCATTTTTGTTTGTGTCAAAACTGGTGATCTACTCACTCAACATGTGCTATTGACAAATATATATTTGTACGCATTTGCAGGTTATAGATTGGATTGCTTATCGAACTGAAGTTCACGTAGAGATGACTTTAGGATAATAAACATATACAAGAATAGTTTGTTTAGTATTTGTAATTTTCGTTATTTTTGTCGTATTTAAATTGTAACATCACGAAAATATCGGATTAAAAATACCAAGTTCCAATAGTACAAGGGCTTAAAATATAAAATTATGGCTTTCTGTCTGGTCACTATACGCAACGTCATAGAAGACAAGCCCATCGCGTATCGCGATGGGTATGTTTTGTAAGCCCAAGAAATGGGCAGACGGCGATACGCGACGAACCAAAACAGCGTGACACGTGTCACATGGTGGCATCATGTTCTGCCACGTTGTACTTCGTCTGCGACGTGGCTCCACGTGGCACACCTATGCATGACTCATCATGCCTACATCGCGATACGCGATGGCATGATCAAGTGACCATCGCGTATCGCGATAGGTCCCGGGAAAAGTCTATAAATAGCAAGTTACAGCATCACATTTCTCACACCCATTTCACACATCTTTTTCTCTCTCTAGAACATACTTTCTCTCTCTAAAAATACTCACTCTCTCTAAAATGCACCTCGATAAACGTGTACCGACCACCTCGTTTTCCATGACCATAAAACCTCGACATTATACCTCGTAAACCATGCCGACCCGACGACCCTCCTCGAAGCACGTGCCGACCCGAGATGACCCGACGACCCGCCTCGAAGTACCTGCTGACCCGAGACGACCCGACGACCCCCCTCGAAGTGCGTGCTGACGAGACTTGAAGACCTGCGTGCCTTGATTTGCGTGCCAAGGAGGTGTTGATCAAGATTCTCGATATACGTGCCAACGTCGAAGTGTTGCCCGTGAGTTTAGAAAATAATAAGCCGAACAAGGTATGCATAATGCCTAAATAAAATATTAATAAAATAATAAAGGCTTAGACCCTAGTTAAGGGTATAATCTATACCTCGAAAATAAATAAAAAAAGAAAGTAAAACAAAGAAAGTATAAAGATAAGACTAAAAGTATAGATTATTTATTATAAATGAAGTATTACTATTATAGATTCTAAATAATAATAAAAGAGAAAGAATAAACAAATAAATGAAAGAATCTTTATTATTAAATAAAGATAAAAATACTATTTAAAAGTATTTTAAATAGATAAATGAATATATATATATATATATATTGTTTATATTATTAATATAAACTAAATGGTGTGTATATAATTATACGTTTTTGGAAAACGTAGGTTTAGAAAAGAAAAACATGCCGGACTAAAGGTCCGAATATGAGAATAAAGAATATATTATTTGAACTATAGGTTTAAACATACTATAAAAAAGGAAAAGAAAACGTAGGTGTAACATCTCGTTTTCTAGTTCGGTTAATAAAATGAAAATATGAGTTATTATGAGTCGGGCTAGTATTGGGTTAAAGGGATATGGGTTATGGACTTGGGTTATGTAGGAAAGAGGGAAAGACCATGGGCTTAAGCCCATGATCCATAATTATATAAGCCTTAATTACGCATTTAATCATTCATTTCACACATATTCCATACACCACCAAACACACACTTAAGCTCTCTCTAATTTCTCTCTTTTGTAGCCAAACCAAGATAGAAAAACCGATCCCGATCCAAGGTAATGATAGTATGATGTTGTATGAACTAAAACCCGTTAGATCTAATCACAAAACGACGAGCCGACACAGTTAAAGCGTAGATCCGGGTGGAATCGGGTATAAACAGAACCTAAGATGAGCTTATGGGTCACCCTAGCTAAGATCTGGATTGAACGGGACGAAAAACAGTGAAAACGGTGGAAAACGAATGAGATCTCGTTTTGTCGGCAAACTCGCGGTTTTCCGGAGACAGCGGCGCCGGAAAACGGCGTACGAGGTTAATGATATGTCAGGGAATGTTTCTGACATTCTCTGACCTAACCTTAATTCGTTAACGGGAATTAACGACCTAGGGGTGATTCGTCAAGTGATTCGTTAAGGGAAGCTTAACGAACTAGCCTCAGTTCGTGTCCAAGTTCGCTATGGAAGAGATAACGAATTAGAAGGTCCAATTCGCTACATGGACTGATTCGTTATATGAACTGGTTCGTTATATGGACTGATTCGTCATAGTACCAATTTGTTACAAGGTCCAATTCGTTATAAGGACCAGTTCGTTAGAGGGCCCAATTCGTTACAAGGACCAGTTCGTTATGACAAGCCAATTCATTAAGGAACTGAGTAACGAACTGAAAGTTTAAAATAATGACAGAATAGTCCCTAGACTTAGAAAAAGAATGATTTAACTACAAAATAGCCCTTGAACCTTATTAATTTATATAAGATACCTTAAAAGATTAAGAGGTTAACAATAAAGTATTATTATGAAATCCTAATGGAAAATGTGTTAAGACAGTTAATGAAAATAAAATTTTTCATTAACTTAACCCCAGCCAGGGGCTTTGCCCCTTGGACCCCACTAGGGGCTGCCGCCCCTAGAACTTCTCTGCCAGGGGCGCTGCCCCCGGACCCCCTGTTCGTTGAGGGTAATATTTAAACTAGAAACACGAGAGTTAATTGATACGCGTAATTGTTATACGGTTAGTCATGCACAGCTCAAGAAAGGAATAACCATAAACAGTGAACGTAACCGCATATAGGTGAGTTTCTAGCCCCACTTCCATGTTTTGTTTTCGGGGTTGTGTGCATACTCGATGTGACAGTTAATACACTTACCTTAAGTGGTAGTGTATGCTTGGTATGATTTATGTATGATGATTGCTTGACGGTGCGTGAACGATCTTCGGATATTGCATGTACTGTCAAGTGTAGTTAAAAAGATGATATATATATATATATAGGGTTGGTATCATTTAAGAACTCTAAAAAAGTTAAGAACTGCTAGGGACTCTAAACAATCAAACATTTTTTTAATTTTTTTTATATACTAACATTATTTAAGAGTAGTTTTATCATATTTTATATAAAAAAATTTGATTACATATATAAATCACAAGTTTACATATGTGTAAAATTTATGTATTAACAAATTTACATAGGTGTAAAATAAAACATAGATATGTATAAAAACTAATTTTCAAAACTGTAATTATAAATATAGATATACAAAATGATGAAACTACACTTAAATAATATTAACATACAAATTTTTTTATAAAAAACGTTAGTTTTCAATGGTTCCTTTAAGTTCTTAAATAATTTAAGGGTTCTGTAATGATACTCATCCTAAATATATATATATATATATATGATGTATGTTATGTTGATAGTACGTGAACGATCATCGGATATTGCACGTATTATTAAGGATGGTATATAAAGACAGGAATCACTACAAAAAAATGCCATTTAGTGGCACACATTTTTAGTGACATTTAGTTTTTGTGCTACTATTTTAGGTTTTAATGTCACTTTATGTATGTCACATTTTCTTGGTACACACTTATAGTGGCATTTAACATTTATGCCACTAAAATGCAGGTTTTAATGACACTTTGCGTATGCCACATTTTCTTGTCACACATTTTTAGTGGCATTTACTAGTTTTGTGTCACACAATTTTGGTATTTAATGGCACTTTAACATTTATGTCAAATAAATTTTGGTTTTTAATGCCACTTTGTGTGTGATTTGAGTCATAAGGTCTAAACTTTGATACATTACTAGTAATTGTATCCGCGCGTTGCGACAGGCCGAGTCGATGCCATGTTTTGTTTGCATTAGACATGTTCATAGAATCCCAAACAGGAACATATACACTTGGTTAAATTCTTTTAGTCAATTCGATTGAGAATCATACATGCGTACATATGTAATCATGTATAATCATAGATTTAGATTCATAACATGAGAGTATATTTTATTCCTTAATATTTGAGGTTTTCAACTAGCCATTTGCTTTGCAAGCAAATGAATAAACATTTTGGTAAAGTCGCAAATGGCATATCTGCACATACTAAAACCAAACAATCAAAAAACAAAAATAGTTCAATTAAACAACTCAAATTGGTAGCTACAACATTATCGTTGTAAACAAGGGAAATACTGAAATAACTAAAAACCATAATAAGTAGCGATTAGTTGATTTTTTTGATATTAGGTGTGGTTGTTGGCTTACCGCTGAACGTAACCGATTACTGAAACAGCTCAAACCAAACTCTATTATTGAACCCACCCAAAACCTGAGTAAACAACACCTGACTTACCCGAACTCGATTATTAAACCCAACCCAATCTTCCAAAACCTGACTACTTGAACCCGACTAAACATAAAAATAAAACTAATGAACACAACCCAAAACAGTTTGAAAACCAATAAACAACAACCTAACATCTCGACCCAAGAATACCGAAACCCAAAAACAATAAATATGTTCCTTTTTTTTTTCTTTTTTGATTTTTAAGTCAAAATTATAGTTTTGGCTAAAAAAAAGCTTTCTACTTGCTTTAATAACAAATTATCTTAACAGAAGATGCCTTTATGTTTGAAAAATTGGACCTCTAGCACCATTTGCCAAAAAAAAATGACACAAATCGAGCCCAATCTGATATATGCCAAATGTAGTTGATGCTCATCTCCATGTTTGAAGCTATTTTATATAAAAGATTATCATGATCATGAACTGAATATGAATTTCCATTGGATGATTTAGCGATGATTACGACAAATTACAATGATGGATCATGAGTGAAGCGTACTAGCTTCTGAATTGGTTCTTGAACACTTTGATTTATCTAGCTGCACCTGCAACTCCATTATTGGCTACAACTTTGAAGCTCTAAATCCTTCGCAAGTTGAATCCACCGCTTTTCTTATTTAGATGTCTGCCTCTGAAAACCTTCAAACCGCCTCCGCAAGTTAATGGTATGGTTCTTATTTTCGATCCCGTTCCCGCTAGTATCAGAATTACCCTCCCATCAGTTGCAGCAGCAACATCAGATATAACAGGGACTTGGCGGGAATCTTATTAGTTTGGAGGGGGGGGGGGGGAATATTATTGGCTCGAAATTATGGAGGGAAATTGGGAATTTTGTACATCCGCCTTGTAGTAGATGAAAATGCAAAATCTGAAACAATCAGTTGAAGACCACTTTCATTTGCCACATATACATATGACTATATGAGTTTTATTTGTGGTGTTAATCGGGTCGGGTTAGTCAGGTTTTTTTATTAAAAAATATCTAACCCGAAACCCGACTCTATTAAGGTTCGGGTTATTCGGGTTTCAGGTTAGTCGGGTTAATCGGGTTGACCATGTTACTTTATAATTTTAAGTTGATTTTTATGCTTGTAACTCGTGGGTTGCATAATTTCTCATTCCTCTCAATTTTTAATTTATTTAACAAGTAATTATCTAATAATTTCATGTAGACTTGTAAACGAACCGGACGGATATGCACAAAGGCATGCCCGTGTTCGTTTAGTTTAACTTTAAACGAATACGATCACGAACACTTATTTGAACAAATATTTGTGTTCATGTTCGTTAGTTAAAAATTAACATGTTCGTGTTTTTTTATGATCCTTCATTTAAAATCTAATCGAACAGTTCACGAACATATGAACACAATTAAACAAAGACAAACGAACATGACTGAACATGTACATACGTTAACGAAACAAACATACATAAACGAACACAAATGAACGCATTTAAATGAACTCAAATAAACATTTATATAAACATATTATGGTGATATAATTTCTAAATGAAAATAATAGTTAATAATTTTTTATTAATTTGTAAACGAACATGAAAAATCGAAAACAAACTTAAATGAACGATCATAAACGAGTGTTCATGAACATAGATGAACGAGTGAAACATTTGTTCATGTTCGTGCGCTAATTTTTAAAAAGTTTCCAGTCTAACGGTTCACGAACAAATAAAATAATTAACTCCTTTGTAAAACTTTCAGTATTGACTTTTTAGTGCTAAATTCAAATTTTCATTATTATATTTGAAGAAAAGTATCATCACTAATCGAGTTAACCCGAAACCCGATTTTTTTTTCCAAAAATGAACCCGAAACCCGACCCTATTAACAATTCGGGTTATTCGGGTCCCCGAATAACCTGATTAATACTTTTTTACCCTATTTAACCCGACCCTAATTAGCTTATTCGGGTTAGTCGGGTTCGGGTATTTTAGGCACCCCTACATACAACTATATCGAAACTGTTATACATATAACATCACCGGACTCGTTTTTGTCCTTTTTTTTAGTTTCGTATTTGTTCAGTTTAAATTTTTTATTTTGCTTTTATCTATTTTTTTATTTATTTCGTATTTGTCGATTTTTTTGTTTCGGTTCGATTTCTCGGTGGTTTTTTTTATGGAACGAGAAAAGAGGAAACATTTTAGTTTTTTTTTTTACTTTTTCTGTTTATAATTTATATTTTGAGTAACGATTTTTTATTATTACTTTTGAATTTTTTTAAGGGTTTTTAATCTTAATAAAAATCACTCAGAAAAAAATTCAAAAAAAAAAAAATAATGTTCCGCCGTTATCCTCGTTAATAATAATAAAAAAACCCCGAAACTTGTTCTGACACGTTCCGACCCTATTTTTTTAATTGACTCGCTCTGACCCTAACTCATTATGACTCATACCCGTTTGGGCCCATGACTCGTTTCGACTTATGACCCGTTCGACCCAACCCAACCCATTATGACTTATACGTTTTGACCCATGACTCGTTTCGACTTATGACCCGTTCGACCCAACCCAACCCATTTGCCACCTTTAGATCATTCCACTATTAATGCAAAAGGATTATGCTTGTTAAAGATCAAATGTCTTCCATAAATTATTAATCATCATTTTTCATGTTAAGTTAGGGTTAGGGGTGATCTACTAATTTTATGTTAATTATCCTAAATGGCTATCATTACACTTTGAAATTTAAAAATCAATATTTTGAACCTGTAACAAATTTGATGAGAAATCTATTTGCATTCTCAAACTTTTAAAAATACTCAAATCTTCCATTTTTGACCCGTAACAAACTTTAAACCAAATATAGTTAACTTGTACCAAACAATCTATTTATCAACTTTTGACCCGTAAAAATCAAATTTAAATTTCACAAAAAAAAAACAATCCGTGAAAAAAACACAAAGAAATTAAATATGATAAACTTTGTTATATATAAAAGTGATTTGTATATATTATCATTTCATTTAACAAATATATAGTTTACTAAATTAACTGAAAACTAAATTGATAGGTTTGAAACATATGTTTATAATTTATAAATTTATATGCCAATTTACAATACTGATGATGATGATAATAATAATAGTAATAGTAATAATAATAATAATAGATAAAAGGAGATTTTAAAAAAATGAATAGACTTTTAAACATATATTTATAATTTAATGATTAAAAAAATTGTTTTGTAAAATGAAATATATTCGAGTATTGTTTTTCTTTGCAATATGCATAGTATAACATGTTAATAATAACATTAGAAATTATATTCTTTTCAATCTTTAACAAATATGATTTATTGTTGATTTTTGGATTTAACAAGTATATTGGAATATAAATTAATGTTGATATTTATTTTTGTAAAAATATATAGAGATAATATAAATAGAGTGTAAAAGGAAACTGAATAATTATTTATTTATGGTATATGTTAGGTTAATTAAGATCTTAGTTTTAAAGGGGAAAAAGTTGTGAGGTTTAACCACAAAATAACACTGTGTCATAATAATTTTCTTTTATTAGAAGAGTAGTATATGATAATTAGAATTTTTATTAAATTTATTTAGTAGTCTAATAAAGTAATTTATTTATATTCTTTTAAGTCTTTAAAATTTAATCCTACTTTTCATTTTTTTTTAAATTTCTCTCGTGATTTCCCCCAAAACTGATTTCCCTCTCACCAAAGTCGATCTCCATATTCATTTCAATTTCTCTCTGTCATCCCTAAATCGGTTTCCTTCCCTCTCGGAATTCGATGCAACTTGATTGACATACATGGTGAGCGGTTGATGAGTGGACTGCGATGATGGTGATAATACCATAGAGAAGCCAGAATAAGTCTATCACTTTCTGAAGAAACACTAACCGGACCCCGGGCAGATTACGGGTAACCAGGGGGTTAGATAGATGTTTCCCACGAGGGGTTAGACCCGGCAAAGATGGTTCTTCTGATAACCTGCAAAACAGACACCGTGAGCTTGTCACTGAGAAGGGGGGTTCCTCCTTGTGACCACCCTCCGGCGTGAGAATCAGACTAGATTGCTCTTTAAATATAAAAGTATATTAAGAGATTGCTAGAGCAGATATCAGGTATATTATGATGATAATATGATAGGATATGATAGGATATGATAGGATGAGATGGTCATACCCTTTGTGGCATTTATAGCCGAAGGTAGGTTTCCAAGGAGGTGTGGCCTGCTGAATAGTATTCCTGTTCTACCAACTGTGGCCTACGCACGTGCCCTGCTGGTAGTTGGTGGGTAGGCAGCGGCCGATAGTGACCAGGCCTGCTGTGTACTATTCCTTTTCCACCAACTGCCGGCTATGCACGTGGTATGACAGGAGTTGGTGAGTAGGCAGCGGCTAATAGTGACATACAGTACAGGAGCATGCTGCTCGCCATACTGTTGTCAATAAGCTGTCGTATCTTTAGTCAGATCTTTTGCCCATACCTCGTCAGGTACAGTACAGAAGATCTTCCCGTATCGTACGGACTGGCTTATGGGCGGGAGTATTCCCCCTCCCGCCTTTGTGCGGGATTGTCCCCGGCTTTGCTCATTCCTTCAGGTGACACTGAGTGAGAGCTAAGTGCCTTGTGCGTGTAGCCTTGCTGCGCGGGTGGCCTTCCCTGATGGCTTGTATCCGAAGCTGCGGGAACAGGCGGAGTCCTTCACCATTGGGAGGCATTTCCTGCGGGAACAGCTTGCGTACTGCGTGTAAGGACGTCACGTCTCTGAGCATGGTTGGTCCTGCGGATCCAGTTGGTTTCTGCGCAGACGTCCCTCTTCAAGGTTAGTCTTGCGGGTCCAACTGGGCTCTGCTGGGACCTACCTCTTCAAGTCCCCCCAGTCCAATGTTCTTCTCATGAGTGTTTAATAAAGTGAGGTGAACTTTTGGACTTAAGCAAAGGGTTTTGAAAAGGGTTTTATAAGGTTTTCCATGGGGATTCTTCCCGCGGAAGTCCTTGTCACTTGCAGAAATTCCCAAGTTTCCTGCTTGATCTTTGGGTATGATGCGGGTAGGTCTGTAACCTCCTCGCAAGTCAGGAGCGTTGAGTCCCACTTGTGTGGATTCTTCATGAG
Source organism: Bidens hawaiensis (assembly GCF_021521415.1). NCBI lineage: Eukaryota > Viridiplantae > Streptophyta > Magnoliopsida > Asterales > Asteraceae > Bidens > Bidens hawaiensis. The sequence continues at coordinate 13,522 of NW_027499862.1, read as the reverse complement.
GTTTTGGTAGTTTTGAACATAGTGATCAATTATGTTAAAACCACCAATTCCATCCTGGAGCTTCAAACAACGTAGTTCTCGACGTTCTCGCTATGCGGGGATGTTATTTCCGTTTCCGCAAGCATTGCCCAGAAGATCCTTCTTGGTTTCAATTCCCAGCGGAGCGCTAGGTATGTGAAGGGTTTTGCCTTAACACTGTACCCGCGCTCGTCTTACGGTTACTTTACTTCCAAGGTATTCCTGGCGTCAATTCCCTGCGGGTGCTAAGTATGTGAAGGGTTTTGCCTTAACACTGTACCCGCACCCGTCTTATAGTTACTTGGTTGCCGAGGTATACTTGGCTTCAATTCCCTGCGGGTGCTAGGTATGTGAAGGGTTTTGCCTTTACACTGTACCCGCATCCGTCTTACGGTTACTTGGTTGCCAAGTAATTCTTGGCTTCAATTCCCTGCGGGTGCTAGGTATGTGAAGGGTTCTGCCTTAACACTGTACCCGCATCCGTCTTACGGTTACTTGGTTGCCAAGGTAAGGGGTATTTTCCCGCTTACTTTTGAATCTTTTTGAATTTTTGAAATTCGAAAGGTTGGTGAAAGGATAAGAACAGTCCAAACCTCTGAAACGTCGTGCGACGGTTTCTTCTGGCTGTGTCAGAACGTGCAGGAAGTTATGGTGACGTGACAGTACATGGTCATTCCAGACGCTTTTTCAGGCGCGTGGGCGCGATTTTTCGGGCGCGTAGCCGCGAAATTAATGGTACGCGTCCTTTCAACAGCTGTTGCCAGCTTGCTTTTCGCCACGTGTCATAGTTTCATTGCACCTTCGATTTCTCTCTCCTCCGCATTAAATTCATCGCATTAATTGCGATTAGTATATAAAGGGGGAGAGGGTTCTTTGTAATTCACACCTTTCACTTTTCTCTTCATCTTTACAACGATTTCCGGCGAATACTCATCTTTCAGTCGAGCATTCTCTTGAAATCGTTTTCTTCTTTCTTTTGCAAGATGTCGTCTCGTGATCTCGAATCTGCAGCCGATGACAAGAGTACTGCTGGCGAGTGCCAGTGTGCTCTGCCTGTCGATCTGTACCAGTACGTCGTCAGGAAGTTCATGCTCGAGTCTCTCGAGCCTGAGTTTCCTGAACCCCATCAGACTGTGTACGATGCCCCCAGAGGCAAGATCGGGGTATATGCTGCATTCTTTGTTTATGGGAATCTTAGGTTCCCATTGACAAAGTTTGTTTACCGTGTTCTGGAGAGGCACGGTGTGCACCTGACCGAAGTGCACCCGATGACGATTGCCAAGATTCGGCACTTCGAGTGGGTGTGCCGGATTCTGGGCATTGAGCCCTATGTTGACCGCCTGATGACCTTCTACACTTGGAGGTGCATCCAGGGGTGGTATACGTTGATAACCCGGATCAAGGGTTTGAAAATCTGCGCAACCGAGCGCAGTCTTCGCTCGTGGAAGCGGGAGTTCTTCTACATATCCGCTCGCGCCATCCCCCTTGCCATGAAATTCAAGAACGGGCAAGCACTTCCCAGCCTTCACGCCTCCAACTACGAGGAGGCGGAATGGTTTTCGAAGATATCCCGAGTCCAATCTCCGGTTTACCGGTTTGCGGAGTCTGGGATGGTGATGCTGGGGATGAGCCGGGTGTGGAAGGAGGCGGATGCGCAAAAGATCCCAATCGTCCTTGAATACGGTTTGAACTCTGTTCCTTACGGTATGCTTTGTTTCTTTTTGTTGATTTTGAATTTCTTCTAACTTCTTTCCTGTTTATTTCAGACGGAAACGAATTGCAGTCGCTCCTGAACCCGCGGGAGGCTGACGGTCCCGCTCGGATGGGTACTCGCGCTGTAGACGAGAACGAGTTGCCCATCCTAGAACAAACGGCGGATCGGTTCGTGGAGGTCTACCCGCTAGGCCACGAGATCCTGAGCGCCAGGCGGCTAGGTAAGGCGCTATTCAACCCTCGACACCTCAATGTTGAAACCTCTGCTGGAGTTCCTCTAATCGTATGTTCTGATGAGGAATCCGCAGATGGTCCTCCGTTGGTGCGGAAGAAGAAGGCTGCCGGCGGGAAGGGGAAGGAGAAGGTGGCCTCCACTGCCGATCCAGTGCCTCGGTCTGATTCGGAGACCGAGAGCGAAGAGGTGGCGGGGAATCCCGGTGGTGATAAGACCACCGCTCCGGAGGCTGCGATTGTCACCTCCGGAGAGCCCAAGAAGACGACGGTGATCGGCGCAAAGAGGCCGGCTCCATCGGGTTCGTCCCCGCCTCTCCGTACCTTTAGGCTCAAGAAAACCCGTAAGTACAAACTTCCTTTATCTTTAACTTCATAGCTTAATATCATTAACACTTATCTTTTTTACGCAGGCGTGGATGTTGACGCATTCCAGGGTGGAGCGCAGAGGAGTACCTCTCCGCCAATGACGGTAGGCTTGGTCAGCCTACCTGAGGCGACGACCCAGGCGCCTGCGCCTGCTTCCGCTGGTTCAGTTGCTCACTCCTTTGAGCCGACTGTTCCAGCTGTGATGACGTCACCGCCGGCTGTGAGTGCTATTTTTACAGCATCTTTCACCGAGCCGACGGTTACTATTGCTGCGGATTCCGCAGCGGCGACCGCGGCGGCCGCTACCATGCCTCCTCCGTCATCGGCAACGACGGCCGATCCTTCAGGTATGCATGGGGCGTATCGCCAAACTCTGCCACCTTCCCATCTGCCTGACCTCTTGGATGGATTTCCCTTGGGTTCAGGTGATGGGTTCGGCGGCTATCGGCCTGTTATTGACCCTACAGGTGCGTAGGGTTCTTTTGGCCTATTTTATATTTTTCAATCATCTTTTCCTAACTGCTCTTTGTTTTTTGCAGTGTCGGATTCCAATGAAGTGTATGTTCCACGATGGAACATTCGCCGAGGAACAACCCTTCGCACCCTTGTGGAGTGCGTGGAGTGGGCTCGTCACGCTGCTCCTAGTGGTGCGTTGGGGGAAGCCATGGCTAGCTACCAAGAGGGTAGGCTAACCAATGAGCTTCGGGTTCTCCTGGCCCGGATGCAGCCGCGCGTCGAGCTGCTTTGTCGTGAAAACGACAAGTTAAAAGCAGCTCGCTTTCAGGAAGTAGCTCAGGCGCGGGGTGTCCGGGAGGAGAATAGGAGGCTTTCCGCCGTAGCGGCGGAGAAGGAGAAGGCGTTCAAGGCCCTTGAAGTTGAGGTTCAGGCCCGTCTCGAGGCTCGCTCCAAGGCTGCCCAAGCTGTTAATGAACAGCTTCGGCTGGCTAAGGAGACTGCTAGGAACGCAACTGAAAGGGCCACCAAGGCTGAAGCTGTTGCTGAGCCTCTACGCCTGGAGAATGAAGAGCTTAAAGCCAAATTAGAGGCTCTCCAGTAGGCTCATGATGCCTTGGTGATAGAGGACGCTAAGAAGCTTCAAGAAATCTTGGACCAGAGGGGGGTGCTTGACCGTACCGAGCGTAAGCTAAAGGGCGTCGAAGAGGCTGCGGCTAGAGATGTGTTGCTTGCCAACCTCAACAAGAGTGAATCCGAACGCGCCCGTAACGAAGCTCAAGCTGCCCTCCAAGAAGCTCTGGTTGCCAAGGAATGGCTTCTTCGAGAAGCGTTGTCTCAGGTATGTTTAGCTTCATGTCTTCACGCTTTTCTTTGTAAATAGAAAAAGGTTTTGACACTTGTATATTTTCTTGTAGGTTGTGCATCGGGTCTTCTCAGAGACGTCTTATGATGATGCTATGAGCGCAGCCCTCAACGCTTCTCACGAGGATGGGGAAAAGGCCGGCTTCTTGCTTGGTCTAGGGTTTGTTGAGAAAGGCATCCCGCCTTCCAACTTCCCTTTGTACAATGTTGATACTGAAGCTGTTTACGACCAAGCAGTGAATGAGTACGCCGCCTTCCCGCATCCGGTGGTGGAGAAGGTGAATCAAGTTGCTGCTGCTGATGATGGGCTAGCTATCCTTAAAGCTTTCCTTGAACCGCCACGTTCTACTGATGGTGCGGGTCCAAGTGGAAGTGGCCCTGAAGCCTGATCCTGAAGATCCCTTCCCACTGCTAGGATAGATTTAGCTTGTATAGATTTATTTTCTTGTAGGCGGGTATTTACCCGGCCATTCTTGTAATGAATCATTGTGAAATATAAATCTTTTTGCGGGTAAGACCGCTACTTTCATTGGATTCCTTGCTTTGTAAACGTTATATGACTTGCATACTTTAGTTTAAATTAGCAATTTTCCAAGTGTTTAGAATAAGTTAACCTTTGAACGTGGTAGATAATAGGTTGAAGTTTTGCTTCCTCTTTCGTGATTGTGCGGGTAGGACCGTCACTTGCACTTAGTAGGATGGCTAAACTTTACCATCTGACCTGCGTGTAGGTTTTCCTCATCTTTTTTGAAATTTCTAAGTGTTTAGGATAAGTTAACCTTTGAACGTGGTAGATAATTGGTTGAAGTTTTGCTTCCTCTTTCGTGATTGTGCGGGTAGGACCGTCACTTGCACTTAGGATGGCTAAACTTTACCTATATCTGACCTGCGTGTAGGTTTTCCTCATCCTTTTGTTAGAAATTTTCTTGAATAAGTTAACCGTTCGACGCGCGGTTGTCAATAGGTTAGTGTTCAGTTTCCTCTATCATGATTCATGCGGATAGACCGGCACTTTCATTTAGTGGGATGACTGAACTTTTCCCCGTCAACTGACCTGCGTGAAGGTTTGCCGTTTTTTGGGTTTATGCGGGTTTTGCCGCCTTCCCCATGCAACGACTTTTCACGTAATTATGCGGTGAAAACCGGCATCAGTGTTGATAGTTCATAAAGTATAAATGTAAAATCATAAGCGTCGATGTTCTAAGGAGAATCATTTCCATTAGAAGTGGCTCTTGGCCTTTTCTTTACAAATTTGGAATTGATCTACATGCAAACTGTGTAATTGAGCTCCCTTCCATGTTGTTGGGATGGGAGTGCCATCGAGCCGACACGCACCTGGTTCGGGATCTCGTTCTTTACGCAGCATGTAGTCTCCACATTGAAGCTGGAATTTTTATTCGTGTTTTCCCCAGCCGGGGTTCTACACGCATCAGCCTGCTCAGCGTTCATTGCGCCACGAGGTGCGCGAGCGTCCCATCTCTGACAAATGCTTCGACCATGTCCTTTACGTCTATGCATTCTTCAGTGTTGTGGCCTTTTGTCCTGTGAAAGTCACAGTATTTGCTCAGATCAGCATTGTGACGATGTCGGATTATTGGAGGCTTTGGCCATGGGAGCTCCTCAGTGGCGAATATCTCGGTGACGCTTTTGGTGAGTGGCGTCCATCTGGAGTTCTGGTTCGACCGTACGTTATCCCTTCCGCCTAACCGATGTTTCAAGCCGGATGAGGTGTCAAAGTTTACCCTTGACTGCCAAATGCCTAGCTTTCGCTTTTTGTTTAATCGGGCGGTAAGGACGTTGTCTTATCTTGTTTTCTGGGTGTAGAGGTTTGTGCTCTGTGGGAGATCTCTACCCAGTTGCTTCTCAGTTTCCGCAAAGCATTTAGCTGCTGTCATGATGGCATCCCATGTGGATGGCATGCCATCTTTACCCGTTAAGGTGCGGATGAGCTCTGGGTCGTTCGCGCCCTGAATAAAAGCAGCGCGAACAAGATCTTCGCTAATGTTGCCAGACTTAGCTTCTTCGAGTTGAAGCGAGTGATGAAGTCTAGCAAAGATTCATCTTCCTCTCGAATGCATTTGAGGATTGTCCATTGTTCCTCGGTATACTTTCTTTGCTGGCTGAAGTGTTGGCTAAACTTCTGTTGGAAGTCTGCCCAGTCGTAGATGTGGTTGACCGGTAGACGATCGAACCACGCTCTAGCAGCCCCAACAAGCGTCATTTGGAACATGTAACACCACGTAGGTTCCGTCCAACTACTGACGGTTGCCCCCGCTATGAATCTGTTCAAATGATCATCTGGGTCAGATATACCATCATATGTGCCTATGTTGGACATTTGTTTGGCACTTTTTGGGGCGATTGCTTCCGCAATGTCCCTTGCAAATTTGGACGTTCCCGCATTTGCAACGTTTGGTCTGAATGTTTTGGAGAAGTCGCGTGGACTTCCACCTGTGTTTTTTGGTTTGAAGGCTTCTCCGAAATACCTTCTCGGTTGGGAGTCCGTTTCCCTACGCTTCCTTTTTGCCCTATGGCGAGGGTTCGCGTCGGAGTCGGATTCCTCCGAGTCATCGTCCAAGTATTCTTCGAATTCGTCAGCCTGTTGGATGGAACGCAAGCGTTCGTCCAACTCAGCTTGGAATTCCTTTTGACGTGCCTCCGCCCATGCCTTAACTTCCTCGAGTGTTTGGCGGGGGAGTCTTGTTTGTTTCTCTAACTGGGTATCGGTGAATCCCAGTGAGCGATTATTTACTGCACTTGCCCCAGCTTGGGTAACCGGGGTAGTGTTTGTAAAAACTGTGCAGCCGGTATTCCCCCCAGTAGCTGGGGTTGTGGTTACCGGAGTTTCTTTAACCATCTTTCCAGAAGTTTGAAAAAACTAGAGAAAAATGTTCTAGCTTTATGCACGGATGGCGCCAATGAAGAAACACTAACCGGACCCCGGGCAGATTACGGGTAACCTGGGGGTTAGATAGATGTTTCCCACGAGGGGTTAGACCCGGCAAAGATGGTTCTTCTGATAACCTGCAAAACAGACACCTTGAGCTTGTCACTGAGAAGGGGGGGTTCTTCCTTGTGACCACCCTCCGGCGTGAGAATCAGACTAGATTGCTCTTTAAATATAAAAGTATATTAAGAGATTGCTAGAGCAGATATCAGGTATATTATGATAATAATATGATAGGATATGATAGGATATGATAGGATGAGATGGTCATACCCTTTGTGGTATTTATAGCCGAAGGTAGGTTTCCAAGGAGGTGTGGCCTGCTGAATAGTATTCCTGTTCTACCAACTGTGGCCTACGCACGTGCCCTGCTGGTAGTTGGTGGGTAGGCAGCGGCTGATAGTGACCAGGCCTGCTGTGTACTATTCCTTTTCCACCAACTGCCGGCTATGCACGTGGTATGACAGGAGTTGGTGAGTAGGCAGCGGCTAATAGTGACATACAGTACAGGAGCATGCTGCTCGCCATACTGTTGTCAATAAGCTGTCGTATCTTTAGTAAGATCTTTTGCCCATACCTCGTCAGGTACAGTACAGAAGATCTTCCCGTATCGTACGGACTGGCTTATGGGCGGGAGTATTCCCCCTCCCGCCTTTGTGCGGGATTGTCCCCGGCTTTGCTCATTCATTCAGGTGACACAGAGTGAGAGCTAAGTGCCTTGTGCGTGTAGCCTTGCTGCGCGGGTGGCCTTCCCTGATGGCTTGTATCCGAAGCTGCGGGAACATGCGGAGTCCTTCACCATTGGGAGGCATTTCCTGCGGGAACAGCTTGCGTACTGCGTGTAAGGACGTCACGTCTCTGAGCATGGTTGGTCCTGCGGATCCAGTTGGTTTCTGCGCAGACGTCCCTCTTCAAGGTTAGTCTTGCGGGTCCAACTGGGCTCTGCTGGGACCTACCTCTTCACTTTCCTTTGCATATAATAATACATGATAAATTAGTTTTATTCAACTATTATTATTTTTTGCAGTACTAAAGGTATTCAGGTGGTGGTCTGCATGTGAACGAGGTTTACTTTTGAGGAAGAAAATTTCAAGAACAAACGGTTTCACTTCATGATGGTATTTCTGGTATGAGTATGCTCCTCAAATGTTTCAAAACTTTAAAAGTTTTTTTCTTTATGAGTATCAAAAGATTAGAAGCTTTTGTGTATCATAATTATACATTCATTCAGATGCTAATTGACTTCAAAGACAATATAACACTATATTTTGCAGTTTAACTTATGATGTTAAGAATTGGAGTTAAATTATTTTTTTATAGAAACTCTCGGATGTTGATGGATTTTATAACATTTTGAGATTTTATCTGATAATTTAGTTATTTGATACTTTTTGTCGAATAGCCCATATCAGCTTGAACTAAATTGAATCTTTTTTGGATTAGCTCATTTAGACTCTAATCCATTAGGACCTGCTACTCTTTGTCCAACTCGCCGGATTTGCTAGGTACAGTAATAATTATTATGTTACAAAGTGTATGGTTTATAACATTGTTTCCATGCATATTAGATTCTTTTGTGTTGCTATAGAAATCATATATTTATGGATACTAATGGAAAATTACTAATTAGACATTTTAGGTGGTAATGCACTTGATCATTATTTTTGTTAAAAATTTGAGGTCACGCATGAAGATTTTAGGTGGTAATAGACAAGGATATGAAAGAAATGCCATACGTTCCAAGTAGGCATGTTCTTTTACCGAATTTATTGTTTCACAATTTGTCTAAACAACTCTATCTTTACAAGTTGTGTTTTTGCATTTTCATGAGAGTTATGCTTAGATTGCATTTTTATTAAATGATGCTAGAATATATGACAAGGTTGTAGACCATGTCTTTATGCACATGTGTATTCCTCCCTTAAAATGATTGAATTTGATGTTGGAATATTTACTAATGGTACTTGTTCCATGTATCCCATGTGGTATAGTTTGTAGGCTTATGACTCTAATTTGATGCCTTCACTTTAATTTCGTTGATTAATATACAATTGATTGATCTTATCAGGACTCATAGTTGCAATCCTTTTCTCAGAAGCCCAATATCTTAGTGTATTGAGATTTGGTTTGTTAGAGGCTATGTTTGTTGGTTGTGAACGATTTCACATAACAAACAGGTAAAGACTACTAATTATAAATTTAGATCAAATTTAAGATACCTAAATGCATTAATTAAATGTTTTGATATTTGATTTTGTAGCAGTTATAAAAAAGGGAGTGACGAAGTCGATAAAAATCAACGGATTGAAATTCAAAAAAGTGATTGAAGAGGGTCGTTGAAGGAAAAAAGACAACAGAGTAAATCCAAATCAATTTAAAGAATGTTTTACTGGTTGGTTCATTTTGGAATTTCAGGTAACGTTAACATTTATGTGTAACTTTGATTTCTTTTACTTATGCTTGTTTATATGGTTGTTGATGATAGGGTATTTGTCATGAGAATGTTTGGAACTACGTTAAATGGAAGTGAAATTCTCACCCAGAAGAACATTTAGATTCATCGTGTAAACATTTGGAATTTGTAATATGTTATTTGCTACACAATTTTTGCTAACATTTGGTGCATGCTTCGGATTGTATTTATTATTGAAGCTATAATATTATGATTTCTACATTTACAATTTTGCCGAACTTTTGTTTTATCTTTTATATTGTAAATCATCCGATAATTGTAACAAAATTATGTGCTACTAAAAATAATACATATAAATAAATAAAAATAGTTTTTATTGACAAAAAAATTGTGCCACTAAATATAATATTGATATGTAATTAGAATTACTTTTTAAATGCAAAAAAATTGTGCCACAAAAGTTTTTATTTATATTGTGGCAAAATAAAAGTGTCACTAAAGGCCTAAAAACTTTGTGTGGCATATTGAAAATGTGACTAAAAGGCTTTAGCGTCAATGTTTATAGTGGCACTTTTTTGTGTGCCGCACATTCTTACATGACCCTATAGTGGCACTTTTTTTATTTTTAGCGGCACCTTTTGTATGTCACTATATGACATTTTTTTTGTAGTGAATGTTACAGTTGCACGAAACAAAGGGACCGGACCCTAATAATATTTGTGATGTTGGGGACCAGACCCTAATAATATCTGTGAGGATAGAGACCAGACCCTAACAATATCTGTGAGGATAGGGACCAGACCCTAATAATATCTGTGAGGATATGGACCAGACCCTAATAATATCTGTGATGTTGGGGACCAGACACTTATAATATCTGTGAGGTTATAGGGCGGAATGCTCTTTAAGTAGTATGGATAGTTATCCATGTAAAGTAAAGTATGAATGACGTACACACCTTCGGGTCTGTGTGTAAGTATGTGAACAGATTGTATGTTGTATGATGAACTAGAACTCACCCAGCGTAGCTGACTTTTAGTATGCACGCAGGTGAGTAGAATGAAGCAGCTCGCTTGAGGGGAAGCACATTGCATGGAATTGAAGATACTGGCATCTCAAGGAAATGTTATGTTATTTAAAAGACAATGTTTTATGTTTAAATGATTTGACTGCCCGTTAAGACAAGAATTGATGGTTATGTAATATAATGGTTAGAAATTATTATTATTCCTCGAAGTTTTAATTAACTCTGATATTTAGAACTGTGTTTATGAGTAAATCCAACGTCCAAAGTGAGGAACCGGTAACGGGGCCTTACAAGTTGGTATCAGAGCAAAGTTCGAGAGACTTAAGCATCCTACATGCTTAGACTCGAATGGAGAATGGGATTTAAGTAAGAAAAGAAAGAAGATGCCAGTTCAAGATACCCATGTGTCACTCAAGCAAGTTCAGTAAAGGTAAAGTATGTGATTAATTTCACATGTAAGGTAGAATGATGAATTAATACTAGCTTAATTGCTAGAGAACGAGGTATGATGTTAGCTTAACTGCTAGATAAAGAATGTATGAATGCTAGCTTAATTGCTAGGGATATGAGTATATAATGATATGAACTGTTGATTGTCTAACTGTTAGAAGTAGAACTTAGCACAAATAGACTCACAAAGGAAAGTGTATAGGACACGGAGAGTAACGTGATCAGCTAATCACAGTTGGCCACTGTTATTACCTGTTAGCCTTACTATCCGTGTACTAAATGGTTCATTAAGTGATGATGTTTGTGTTTCCGTATAGAATATGAATGGCTGGAGCTAAGGAAGTGGCTGGAAAGAGAAGACGTACGGGACGTCGTGAGAGGATGTACGGGACGTCGTGGTAGGCCACGCGTTGTCCGAGAACCGTCAGTAGAATCAACTACTAACAATGAGGGAGAAGGAAGTGCAGCTGGTAGAAATCCGAGTAACAACGAGGGAGTTCAACTGTATCCCGCAATACAAGCTGCCATTGCTCAAGCGGTAGCAACTGCTATGAAGAACATGAATCCCTAAAAGTCTGCTGGAATCCAGGCTGGAACTGCTGAGAAGTCAGGGGAAAAGAGTAAGAAGGATGATGAGAAGGAGAAAGAGGAATCGAGTGTGGTTAAGTCGGTAGAGGTTGATGATAGGAGGAGAGGCCGAGGTGGATGCAACTATAAGTCTTTCAAAGGTTGTGATCCACCAAAGCTAACTGGCTTGGGAGACGTAATCGCTCCTCTCAAATGGATAACCATGATGGACAAGGTTATCCGAATTAGCAAATGCCATTCCGACCAAGCTGTGGGTTACGCTACCCAATGTACTGGTGGGAGTCGATTGAGCAGAGAAGGAGTCTAGAAGAGATAAAAGCGATGAGGTGGGATGATCTGAAGGAGTTAGCGATGAAGCAATTCTGTGCTGATGCTGAGGTTGAAAGAGTTGAAATGAAGTTTCTGAGTCTGAAAGCGGGCAAGATGACACATCGTGAATACACCACTGAATTCAACCGTATGTCCAGGTTGGTGCCAGACTTGGTGAACACTGAGGCCAAGCGGATCAAGTGTTACCTTAGAAGGCTACCACAGAATGTCGGCCGATGTTGGATAAGTCAGTTATCATCTTCATTGATGATATATTGATTTATTCAAAAAGCGAGTCTGATCATGCCGAGAATCTGAGAGAAGTATTGGAGACTTTGAAGAAAGATAAGTTGTATGCTAAGTTTTCGAAGTGCGCTTTCTAGTTACGAGAAGTACAATTTCTAGGTCACGTGATAAATCATGAAGGGATTATCGTGGATCCAGCTAAGATTGAAGCGATAACGAATTGGAAGACTCCACAGAATCCGACTGATATACGAAGCTTCTTAGGGTTAGCTGTCTACTATAGGAGATTCATCCAAGGTTTTTCCAAGATAGCTGCACCATTGACCGGTATGACCCGAAAGTCGATAGTGTTCAGTTGGGGTAAGTTTCAAGAAGAAGCTTTTGAGGAATTAAAGAAAAGACTCACGCAAGCTCCAATCCTTGCTCTACCTGATGGTGACGTGGATTTGGTTGTTTGTACTGATGCTTAGTATCATGGGTTAGGTTGCGTGTTGATGCAACGAGGTAAAGTGATAGCATACGCGTCTAGACAGTTGAAGTCCATGAGAGTACTTATCCGACGCATGATTTAGAACTAGCAGCAGTAGTGCATGCTCTCAAGATATGGAGACATTATCTGTACGGTACTAAGTGTACTATCTATACAGATCATAAAAGTTTAAAGTACTTCTTCGAACAGAAAAAGCTGGAACATGACGCAGAGAAGATGGTTAGAACTGATAATGGATTACGACTGCGATATTAAATACTATCCTCGTAAAGCAAACGTGGTCGCCGACGCACTAACTCGCAAGAATGAGGAAGTCATTGCAACAGTGAAGTCATACCGGTTGATTATGAACTCAAGCCTATTTGAAGAAATCATCAAAGTGCAGTCAGAAATGTTGGTTAATGAAGGGCTAATAAAGAAGGAAAAGATTTTCGGTCAGCAAGACGAGTTGATAGAAAACACGCATGGTGTTAAGACTTGGTTTGACCGTATGTAGATTCCACGCCATGGAGATCTCAGAGGTCGAATCTTAGATGAAGCTCATAAGTCAAGGTATTCAATTCATCCAGGAACCACGAAGATGTACCAAGATTTGAAAAGAGATTACTGGTGGCCAGGAATGAAGAAGGATGTGGTAGATTATGTTAGTAAGTGCTTAACTTGTTTACAAGTCAAGGCAGAACATCAAAAGCCTTATGGAAAGATGCAACCCTTGGAGGTACCAGAATGGAAATAGGAACACATCACCATGGATTTCATAACTAAGCTACCTCGTACAGCTAAGCATCATGATACCATTTGGGTGATAGTGGTCCGTTTGACCAAAAGTGCTCACTTTCTGCCTATACGAGAGGCCATCTCGTCAGAAACGTTAGCAAGTTTGTTCATCAAGGAGGTTGTATCTAAGCATGGAGTACCGTTAGCGATCGTGTCCGATAGAGATACTCGGTTTACTTCGAGGTTTTGGAAGAAGTTCCATGAAGCTATGGGAACAAGATTGAACATCAGTACGACGTATCATCCTCAAACAGATGGACAGTCTGAAAGGACGATCCAAACCCTTGAGGATATGCTACGTGCTTGTAGTTTAGACTTTGGAGGAAGTTGGGATGATCATCTGCATCTGGCAGATTTCTCTTATAACAACAGCTACCATTCAAGTATTGGTATGCCACCGTTCGAGATGTTGTATGGTAGACGTTGTAGAACCCCAGTGTGTTGGGGAGAGATTGGTCAGAAGAAGATGGGAAGTTTAGAGGTTGTCAAGAAACCTCATCAAGGTTTGATCAAATTAAAGCAAAAAATGAAAGCTGCTCAAGACCGTCAAAAGTCGTATGCTGATAAGCGGCGACGACCGATTGAGTTTAACGTTGGCGACAATGTGATGCTCAAGGTCTCGCCTTG